>NC_081161.1:44353638-44525690 GCF_012432095.1 Onychostoma macrolepis
ACTGGTTCATGTATTCCCTGGAAACTGAACTCAGGAGCTTGTCATCTCTAGTGCCATGCTGTACTGTTTGAGCTGCAGGAACACTTCAGATATTACAAAACACTAGATAGGATTCAACAATTAACTGAACACTACACATGATATATAGAAGACACTTCTTTAAAAACTTTAAACATCTTTAATGTTCAAAAACTTTTGACTGGTAGAGTATATTACAGTTCAGTTAGGTTTTTATCATTTTCCACATATTCAGACCAGTCAGTTAATAAACATGTATAATATTCAGTCAGACGTGCTTTTTTAATAATAATAATAATAATAATAACTCAAAGTGTTCCAAATGTTTCTGAACTCATTTAGTTAACTTTTCAGTACTAAATCATTTCTGAAGCAATTTCTTTCTCCAGCCACTGTTTATCATCAGGAGACTGATGTGGTTTCATGTGTTTTTTTTAAATAAATGTTTAGATCAGCGATTCTGAACCAGGGGCCACTAGGGGCCTCAGCAAACATGTACGAGGGCCTCAAGATGACGTAAAATCTTCATATATATTTGACTTAAAATGTTCAACAATGACCAAAACTATCTATATATTTGAAATATTTGGATATTTAGCCTAATTCAATGCTTGTTCTGTCTTAAATCTTTTTATTAGTTTCTCAGAAACCAAGAGCTCCAGGCTGTTCTACATACTGAGAAAACATGAACTCACACTCAAACTTCATTAAATTTAAAATCAACAAAATATTAGAAAATGGACTCAGAAGATGAATTTTATTGTGCTTCCACACACTCTACAGGGGGTCAAACTCATTTTCACTGAGGGCCACTTCAACATTACGGCTGCCATCAAATGTGCCGGTTGTAACTGAAGATTGTACAAATGTTACTCAACATATTGTTAAATAACTGTGTTGGCAACACTGACTGTTTACATTAGCCACGGAACTTGCTAACTAGCACATTATTAGGAAAGATTCATAAAATAACCTCATACTCACTTCTTCTGGAGGTGAAGCTTGATCACGAATGATTCTCGTGAACATAAACACATTTATGTAGATCGGAGGATGCATTCCCTTCAAAAACAAACAATCCAGGAATCGTCTCTTTTCTCTTCTGTCCATTCATTTAAAAATACTTGTTTTCAATTCTATTTCTATTTTTTTTTCTTGTTCAAGTTTGAACTCTGAACTTTTACATGCTTTTATATACTTTAATAATATAATTAATTTCTGTAGCGTGTGTAATTGTCCTGCGGTGAATGAGTGTATCATCACTTTACAACACATCAGAGCTGATGATATTCTTCTGCTATGCTTTGGTTTGTTTATCATGCATCTTAATTTAAGAATTTGAATTTCTGTTTAAAGTCTGAAAGTCTGCTTAAAATAATTCTATTGCTTCTAGTTGTTTTTTGTAGAAAGACGATGCTGATCATCTCTACTTGTCATGAAGATATAAGTCAGGTGCGCTTCAGGAATCAACTGCAGGATTCTCATCATAATGTGCTGGACTCTGACTGACTCCACGAGGTGATCTCATAGAAGTGTTCATTCATGTTTCCTCATCAGTGTCTGATGTTCATGACTCATATCTGATAAAAGATGCTAAAGACTCAAACATGTCCTCCAGCTCAGGAAACAGACATTACTCTAATGGTCAACTGTCCAACATATGGTGCTTTATTTTGTTCATAACAATAACTGCATAATCAATCCACGTCCTCAAAAAAAAAAAATAATAATAATTAAAATTGTTCTACAGTCAAAGCAAAAGGCTGACTTGTTTCTAATCTGGAATTATTTTAACCTATTTTTAAAATGGCAGTAGATTAACAATTGTGAAAAACTCATGCAAAGAAAACATTTACATTTAGTCATTTAGCAGACGATTTTATCCAAAGCGACTTACAGATGAGGACAACAGAAGCAATCAAAACCAACAAAAGAGCAATGATACTCAAGTGCTTTAACACGTCTCAGTTAGTTTAACACAGTACATATAGCAAGGTTTTTGTTTTGTTTTTTTCATATAATAAATAAAAAGAAAACATAGAATAGAAAAAGAATAGAGCAAGCTAGTGTTAAGAGGCCTTTTTTGCTTTTGTTAATTGTATAATAAATAAATAAGAAAACAAACATAGAATACAAAAAGATTAGAAAAGCTATAAAACATACTGATGTTTGATTTTGATTTTGTTCGTATTTTTATCTATTAAATATACAACTCACACTTCATTAACTGCAAAAAAATAATGAAAATATATGAATGTAAAAAGCAGTATGTGGATATGTAAAAAAACTAAAGAAAAGAAAAGACTAATGACTTGGCAAAAACACAAGCATTATTTTGTAAAACAAAACAACAAAAACAGATTTAACTATCAACCTAAGGCCAATTACACTTTAATATTTTATACTATTTATTCTATATTTTATATTGACAACAAGTGTAAAATGTGAGCTTGCTGTCAGTTACAGTGAGGAAAATAAGTATTTGAACACCCTGCTATTTTGCAAGTTCTCCCACTTAGAAATCATGGAGGGGTCTGAAATTGTCATCGTAGGTGCATGTCCACTGTGAGAGACATAATCTAAAAAAAAAATCCAGAAATCACAATGTATGATTTTTTAACTATTTATTTGTATGATACAGCTGCAAATAAGTATTTGAACACCTGTCTATCAGCTAGAATTCTGACCCTCAAAGACCTGTTAGTCTGCCTTTAAAATGTCCACCTCCACTCCATTTATTATCCTAAATTAGATGCACCTGTTTGAGGTCGTTAGCTGCATAAAGACACCTGTCCACCCCATACAATCAGTAAGAATCCAACTACTAACATGGCCAAGACCAAAGAGCTGTCCAAAGACACTAGAGACAAAATTGTACACCTCCACAAGGCTGGAAAGGGCTACGGGAAATTGCCAAGCAGCTTGGTGAAAAAGGTCCACTGTTGGAGCAATCATTAGAAAATGGAAGAAGCTAAACATGACTGTCAATCTCCCTCGGACTGGGGCTCCATGCAAGATCTCACCTCGTGGGGTCTCAATGATCCTAAGAAAGGTGAGAAATCAGCCCAGAACTACACGGGAGGAGCTGGTCAATGACCTGAAAAGAGCTGGGACCACCGTTTCCAAGGTTACTGTTGGTAATACACTAAGGCGTCATGGTTTGAAATCATGCATGGCACGGAAGGTTCCCCTGCTTAAACCAGCACATGTCCAGGCCCGACTTAAGTTTGCCAATGACCATTTGGATGATCCAGAGGAGTCATGGGAGAAAATCATGTGGTCAGATGAGACCAAAATAGAACTTTTTGGTCATAATTCCACTAAACGTGTTTGGAGGAAGAAGAATGATGAGTACCATCCCAAGAACACCATCCCTACTGTGAAGCATGGGGTGGTAGCATCATGCTTTGGGGTGTTTTTCTGCACATGGGACAGGGCGACTGCACTGTATTAAGGAGAGGATGACCGGGGCCATGTATTGCGAGATTTTGGGGAACAACCTCCTTCCCTCAGTTAGAGCATTGAAGATGGGTCGAGGCTGGGTCTTCCAACATGACAATGACCCGAAGCACAGCCAGGATAACCAAGGAGTGGCTCTGTAAGAAGCATATCAAGGTTCTGGCGTGGCCTAGCCAGTCTCCAGACCTAAACCCAATAGAGAATCTTTGGAGGAGCTCAAACTCCGTGTTTCTCAGCGACAGGCCAGACACCTGACTGATCTAGAGAAGATCTGTGTGGAGGAGTGGGCCAAAATCCCTCCTGCAGTGTGTGCAAACCTGGTGAAAAACTACAGGAAACGTTTGACCTCTGTAATTGCAAACAAAGGCTACTGTACCAAATATTAACATTGATTTTCTCAGGTGTTCAAATACTTATTTGCAGCTGTATCATACAAATAAATAGTTAAAAAATCATACATTGTGATTTCTGGATTTTTATTTTTAGATTGTCTCTCACAGTGGACATGCACCTACGATGACAATTTCATTGTCTCCCTCCATGATTTCTAAGTGGGAGAACTTGCAAAATAGCAGGGTGTTCAAATACTTATTTTCCTCACTGTATTATAAAATTATTGTACAATTATAACAGAATTATTGTTTTATTTTATTTTTGGTTACCCTTCTTCCTAATAAGAGCATAAGTTGCATCACCAACTCCAGCATCAGCATCTAAAGAACACAAATCATCAATAATAAAATAATTATCAAATTTAAGATTTATATATTTCCTCAATGAGACACATGTTAGGAGTCATTCTGATCTGTAGCAGAAACGGTGCATGATGTTTAATACTAAAAGAGATAGTTCACCCCCAAAATTAAAATGTTCATAAATGTGCACACCTTTGCTTTTGCATTTCTTTACTTTTGTTCTGACTTCTGAGTATGTCACTTCATTTGACTCTGCCACGGGATCATCTGCAAAAACAAAACAAAATTATTTTTTATAATTTTTTTATTTTATGCACCATACTTTGATACACTATTAAAGTTACTGGTTAATGACTGATGACATATCGTCCAATTATAGTGAAGAGGGGTTTTTAACCTTTATCCACAGATATCTCTTTCTGAACAGTGACCTCTGAATATGTGACCTCCCAATATGACTCTGGATCATCTAAAACAAACACGTCAACATTAATGAATGATATTTGCTGATTTTGAATGGTATGTGTTAAGATGGTTTAAAACTCAACCTTTGTGTCTCTTCTTCACTTCAGTCACGTCATCATAAATGTGATTAGGATCTGCTGGACAGAAAACAAACATTTGAGGAGAAAATGTGAACAGCAAAGCAGTCTTGAAAAAAAAAAAATATATATATATATATATTTATTTATGAAGCTTAAAGGGATGGTTCAAAAATATATTTTGAAGAATGCTGGGGTCCAAAATGAACCCAACTGATTTTTTTTTAAATTATTTGTACATATATTAATAATTATAATAATATGTTAATATATATTTTTTTCCAAAATATATATTTTCTGTTCCACAGATGTCAAAGTCATACAGATTTGAAATGACATGCTTAATTCTGTCTGTGTGTGTGTGTGTGTGTGTGTGTGTGTGTGTGTGTGTTAACTATCCCTTTAATTGATCAGTTATTGAGGCTGACCAGATTGTAGAGGAGAGTTTTCTGGTTGAGATTCTCCAGATTGATTTGGGACTGATGTCTGGTTAATGTTACGCTGCTGATCTATAATAGAAACAAAGAGCATTATGGTCACTTAAGAGTATCTGCAGTGATTACAGTGAGATCTTCTCATGAGCCTTTATTCAGAAACTGTATCTTTCCTTTGTTGCTGTTCAGTTGTATTAATCATGTTATGAACTGCTCCACACCTTTGTTCTTCTTGTATCTCCACAGCAGCAGCAGCAGTGAGATGAAGAACAACAAGCAAACACTCAATCCCAAAACCACTCCAGTGACCAGAAGAAGAGATGAAGCTGCTGAGACCGGAGAACATAAACATGCAGATCTGATCTTAAGTCACATGATAATATTTCATAAAACCTAATATTCCAAGGCTTCTGACTTCAACCCCTGTGCTCCTGATGGGTATAACATTAATTTAAATAAAGATAACATCGATAAACATGCAATGATAATAATAAGGTTGATAATAAACCTTATTTGCCTCAAAAGGAGGCATCTTTAAGCCACACAAAACTGATAATTAATTTTTAGTTCATCAGTGCGTATATTAATGCTCAACAGCAGGCAAGTGTTTATCACAGTATTTACTCACCATTAACAGACAGGTTATAGTAATAATCACTTACACAGCTTACCCTGCTCAACAAGTCATTTACATTATGTTTTCATTGTGTTAGTTATGATGATTTGTGAGATTGTGTTTATTGCATCATAAACATCCAATGATAATAAGGCTGATAATAAGCATCAGTGCGTATATTAATGCTCAACAGCAGGCAAGTGTTTATCACAGTATTTACTCACCATTAACAGACAGATTTATTCGGTTACTGTCCTGTGATGATTGTGGTCTTTCATCTCTCTGTCCTCTACACCAGTACTGACCCTGATCAGACTCAGTAGCTCCTCTGATAGTGAGAGTGTCTCTGTTTACAGTGTAACCATCAGACGACTGTAACATTACACTGTTGTTTCCACCTTTAAACCACTCATATCTCCAGTCACTGTGATTAGACTCTATAACACACGTCAGATTGACTGTCTCTCCGGTGAATATATTAGTCTTTGGTGTCACAATCACTGTAGATGTGGGTAAATCTGTTAAAGATAAAAGCAGACACAGATAAAATAGATGTACAGATGTTCTTTGTTACAAAGTGGTTTACTGTGGTTTATAAATCAAGGCAATGATTAAACCGATAACAGTTAACTAAATCAGTTTCACACTGTTCCTGTTAGTAGCTTGAATTATTGATGTTGTGATTATTTTATAACAGAAAAGCGATCAAATATCGTTCTCTTTATAATCACTGGAGTCTATCAGTGATGAAGTCTGTGACTCGAACAGTGGTTAAACTCCTGTAATAATCACTTACACAGCTTACCCTGCTCAACAAGTCATTTACATTATGTTTTCATTGTGTTAGTTATGATGATTTGTGAGATTGTGTTTATTGCATCATGTTTCAGACACGAGTGTTCGGCTACAATGCTCACTGCTGCAACCTTTGATAGATCGAAATATAATGCTATAATCAACACTTTTCACCATTAGTTCATCTTGGTGGATATTTTTCTTATAAAATCGCATGGATTTGCTACAGGAGGCTTTTATTCATGCCCTGGAGCCGTGTGAGGCACGTTTTATTACAGATAATTGACGTGTTTTGGACTGTTGAACAGAAACACCCGCTGACTGCAACGATAACGCTTAGAAGAGCAGGACAATTTTTAATATAACTCTGATTGGATTCGTCTGAAAGAAGGAAGTCATATACACCTAGGATGCCTCGAGGGTGAGTAAAGAACAACAATGTGAAGAAGATCTACGGCAAAACTGAAACCAAGCCGTTCACACGGAGCACATATTTATTGCATTTTCTGTAGAGACATCTATCACCGTTGCACACAAGTCACATGTTTAGAAAGCCATGTAAAATTAATGCAAGTTCAACTTTGAAAAAAAAAAACATGTCTCGAGAATTTATGGCGTCCCCTCCCCCCATCCCACTTCATCTCATGTTTTTAAATGAAAAAAATAAAAAATAAATACTCTTCAGGGCTCGACAATAGGGACTGCCCGATGGCCCGGGGCCTGCGTGAAGGACGCTCGGCAGAGGTGGGCAGAGTACCCAAAAACTACTCAAGTAAAAGTAAAAGTACTTGAACAAATATTTACTCAAGTAAAAGTAATAGTCCGAATAGTTACTTGAGTAAGAGTAAAAAAGTATCGGATAAAAAAAAAATACTCAAGTAGTTAGTTACTAGTTACTTTGGATCATATACTGAATATAGTCTATTTTTATTTAGATCCATAGATATTTAGATAAAATTTTATATACATACATACATATACACACACATATATATATATATATATATACACACACACACACACACTGCCGTTCAAAATACTTTTTTTTTTTTTTTTTATGTAATTTATTTCAGTGATGCAAATCAGAATTTTTATCAGCCTGATTGATTATCAATGCTGTTCTTTTTTAGCTTTCTATTCATAAAAGAATCCTGAACAAAATGTCACAGGTTCCAAAAAATATTAAGCAGCAAAACTGTTCCCTGTTGAAAAAACCCGATTTAAGCTGGTCTTTAGCTGGTTTAAGCTGGTCATGTGCTGGTCCTAAACTGCTCCGACCAGCTCAAGACCAGCACATGACCAGCATAAACCAGCATCCCAGCTTCAAAACATACCTAACCAGCATATGCTGTTTTTTTTTTGTTTTTTTTTGTTGTTGTTGTTGTTGTTGTTTTTTTCAACAACACTGGTAATAAATCAATATATTTGAATGATTTCTGAAGATCATATGACAAAACTGGAGTAACAGCTGATACAAATGCTGATTTGCATCACTGAGTTAAATTAAATTATATTTTAAAGTTGAATTATGTATTATAAATGTATATAACCTCTGACACGGAGAAGAGTGAAAACTCCTTACATGACCACTACAGAACATCTGAACATATCGAAACAAATGCACTTCTTCCGTCTGTTAGCCTTTATTTCTGCAAGCGTAAATATTGTGAAAATATCAATATTAATTGTGTCTAGGCAAGGCATTCCTCCTGGAACTAACACGGGTTTGGCGGGTGTTTATTGCATACTCTGTGACAGCTTATTTAATGAATAAATTATACATTGTATTTAATGTGTAAGGTACATGTACAACAAACTGTAATGTCATAGTGGTATCGTGTACTGTAATCGAATCTATACCTGTGGAACCATAGACAGCACACGCGGTGTTCGTCTAATAAAGATCTTCATAGCAAACCATAGCCTTTGCTTTCAACTGACTGTTGATCCAAAGCCATGCCTTCAACGCTCTTGATGTTACAACGACTCGGCGCGCGGCAGGGAACTGAACGAATCATTCAAACTGATTCGCGAATCGATTCACTGGTCTGCCAACTGGTTTGATCAAGCCTTCGAACAGAATCGACTCAAAAGAATGAATCATGCACGAATGGACATTGCTCATTGCCCAGAAAAAAAGTAGACGGCGCGCTTGGAATAAATTGAAGGATTTTTAACTTGTATTGCATTAAGATAAAGTAACGAGAGGAGCGTCGCCCACAGTAACGAAGTAAAAGTACCGTTTTTTCACAAAAAATTTACTTGAGTAAGAGTAAAAGTAACCATTTTTAAATATACTCTAAAAGTATTAGTTACCCCAAAAATTTACTCAAGTAAATGTAACGAAGTAAATGTAACTCGTTACTACCCACCTCTGACGCTCGGGACAGTAAACGGATTTGTCCCGATGGGGCCACTGCAGCTACAGTTTTGTCAAGACATTTTATCATTTGCACGCGTTTTTAAGCCTCGTTAATTTAAAAATTCAAGCGATTAAAAAGCATTTGGGCACAAAAGACAACTTCTTTCAGTACTCGCGCGCTGTGTTCTGTTCTGTGTGAACTAGGGATGTGCACATTGATGTATCCATACTCAGAAGCTTCTAATTTGGTATTGATATTTTCTAAAAAGTATCGATATTTTAACTATATTAATAATTTCTGCATAACTAAATGTTTTTTACGCTGTGTACAGGATGGTCAATGACGGTTTGTTTGCATATTCTCAACAGCGGAAAAAAATATCGCACGATGCAATATTTGTGATAAGAAAGTCAAACACAGCAACAATACAAGCAACCTTTTTAAACACTTACAGACAACACACCCTGAAACTTACAAAGAGGCGGAACAAAAACAAGCTGCCCAGTCTTCCTCTGCTAAGTCTCCCTCTGTCCGACAAAATACGTTACAGGACAGTTTTAAGGGAGGCAAACCCTATAATTAGACAACTTATTAACTGTACTCTCTCTCTCTCACCAAAAACATCCCAACGACACGTATCATAATATAATATAATAATTGTGATCTTCTGGGGATAGAATCTACAGTTTGTACAGTATAAAAATAATTAAATGTATGGGATGTCCCCTTAATGTTAGGAATACCAGTATGTGAATATGCAGTGTGTGTGTGTGTGTGTGTGTACAGTATATTGTTTGTGTGTGTGTATGTGTGTGTGTGTGTGTGTGTTTATGTATGTATGCGTAATGGAAAACCTTTATCCTTTTCAGATGATTCCCAAAGAGCCCGGGACATCACAATGAGCCTAGCCAAGATGATTGTTACTGACTTGCAAGCAGTTTCAATGGTTGAGGAAGCAGGTTTCCGTCGTTTTATGAAGGTGGTTGATCCCGGGTAGGACATCCTTGATGTCTAGTGAAATTCCAAAGCTCTGCAAGCAAGTCAAAACCACACCGAAGGACTCCATAGAATCTGCAAGCAGTGTGGTTTTAACAAGTGACGTGGACATCAAGAACAACCCAAGCCTACTTGACTGTATCAGGACAGTTCATTGACCATAACTGGCAGATGCAGGCTTGCACTCTTGAGACAGTCCATGTAGCTGTACAGCACACAGCACAAAATATATCTGAGCTCCTCACAAAAATATCCGATGACTGGAGCATTACCAGCAAGGTCCTTGCTGTTATTACTGATAACGGAGCTAATATGGTTTCAGCTGTGCGGAAAACCCAATGGAAACACATTCCGCGTTTTTCACACACCCTTAACTTGGTTGGAAAGACTCCATTAAGGCTGAGACAAATTTGGAGTCCATCCTCGAGAAATGTGGTGCTATTGTTCGGTTCATCCATCATAGCACCAAAGCATCTGACAAGCTGAAGGAAGTGCAAATTCATTTGCAACTGCCAGAGCACAAACTAATTCTGCCGGGCAGAAGGATAACACTTTGGCTTTACAGCTTGCAACACAGTGCAAACGGCGCTTTGAAAACATTGAGCACAACTATACTCTTGCAGCCAGCACCTTTTTGGACATTAGGTTCAAAAACATTGTGTTTTGTGATACTGGAAACGTAGAAAACATTAAATCAGGGCTTATCAGTGAGATGCAAGCCCTGCACAGACAGGCAACAACCAGTGAACCCTCTGCATCAACCACCTCTGGGAAAATCCTTGTCAGTGCCACAGAGTCACCTGCTGCAAACACTGATAAGAAGGGTGCAGACTGTTCAACATCCAAAGGAGGATTATGGCAGGAGTTTGACACACGTATGTTGGCTTTCCAGGGGAACCGCACAGCCAATACAGACACGTACATTGAAATGCGCAGATATATGGAAGAAAAGGTGATCCCAAGAAGTGAGGACCCTTTGCAATGGTGGAAGAAAAGTGAGCACACATTTCCACTGCTCAGCAAACTGGCAAAAAAAAAAAATACCTTGGAATTGTCGCAGCCTCTGTTCCAGCAGAGAGGCTGTTTAATAAGGCAGGAGGCGAAATCGGCTGAAACCAAAAAACGTTAACATGTTGCTTTTCTTAAACTCTAATCTACAGCTCAAAGATTAGAAAATCTTAATCAACAATTGCAGTGATCTTACAGTATCTTTCTGAGCATTGCTAAATACTACAACAAGGTAGAAAGTTGAAGATAAAGAAAAAATGGTCTGTTTAAAATTAAGAAATAAGTGAAAGTCTGCACGGTTTTCTGTTGTTGGTGTTTTAGTTTTCTTTATTAAGATTTATGTTGAGTTATTTATTCAATATTTATTTTGTAAAATATGTAGATGGTACAATTTTGAAGATTAAGAAAAAATTAAGAAAAATTTGCAGAGTTTATGTTGTTGGTATTGTTTATTTTATTAAGACTTCTGTTATGTATTCAATATTTCCGTAAGAAGGTTGTTTAAACATTTTGAAGTATTAGTTGTCAAATTAAATTTTCTAATAAATTTGTTATTAATGGCCAGTATGTGAATGTAATTTGCCTTTACATGTAATAATCTTTTTCTAAAAATTAACATTATTTTGAAAAATCACATTTAAATATAAGAAGTGGTATTGGTATCGTTAAAATACTAACAAAAAGTATTGGTATCTTGCAACCTGGTCTCATAAAAATACATACCTCTGCGCACTTTTTGTGCGACACTGTTTTAAGTACCTTGCTGCACGTTTCGCCGCAGTTTCAAATAGAAATGTCCACTGAGTGGCGCTAAAACACAGGTTCAATATGTGAACCCTGGCACGTTTTTATTACGTAGATATTGGTACGTATTGCTGTTTTTTTATTACGTTGCTTCAGATACGTATTGCAGCGGTTCAGAATTCAAATATCCGGGGACTGTCGCTAAAGGTTAATGCTCTATCGTGCTGGAAATATGCCCTACACCAAATCCAGCCCTAAACCCAGTGTTCGAATTGAGGGGGGGCTGGGGGGGTCCCGGACCTCCCATAAGCATTGGGACCCCCCCATAACACCCAAAAAATATATACTTGGGGGGTCCCCTCCCTAGTTTTTCAATAAAACTATAATACTTGAAACATGAAACTAGTGAAAATGAAAATTAAATGAAAGGATTTGATTGCTGTATTAAATTTAGACTAAAAATAGCTCATGTTACATCATATTTTATTTTTACATGTTTTTACGGCGTTGCTCATGATAACCAATCACACGATTCAGTTGAGCTTAGGAATGCAGTGGCCAATCAGAGGCGTTCAGATTAGTCATCGCTGAATTTTGTTTAGACTGAAACTCACGAATTCCCTCATCATAAGCATCAAAAGTGCAGATGTATGTACGATAAAAGTAAGAGATTCATTTATCATACAGATTATAAGAGGAGTTATGAGTGCTTAACTAGACTAACTGTGCTCATTTAGAGCCTGTTCTTTCTTTCACTGCATGATTCAGTCTAATAAAATACATTTAGAATGCTGCCAAAATTCAAGATATGGGAGCAGAAAATGTATATACTTAGGCTATATCATTTCATATAGTTAACCAATATCACACGAAGAGTGACATTTTTCACAAAAATCACAAATGTGAGACTGATTTTACAGACCTATACAGCAGTTCAATAAACTAGAAATTAATATTAATAGACTTACGTTTTAGACACCATGTTGCCTATTTTTGCTCTATTTCGCCAACAAAACTGGTTCCAATCACAGCCACAGCACTGTTTTTGCGTCTCTGAGCAACATGAAGGTGTTTCGTTCCTGAATGAATCAACCGTTTAATGATTTGGTTCAATCACAATGACTTACTAATTAACAGTGACTTACTGACCCCTACTAGAGGTTTAAATTTCACATTTAAAGTACCTTTTAATTTTTTTTTTTTTTTTTTTATAATTTCAAATATCAGTAGCCTATTCAACGTTTTAGGATTAAAATATCAAAACATTATTTATGCAGTTGTAAACTGCAGGTTAAATGCATTCATGTCCTTCAGTGTGTGTATAAATAAATACATCTAAATGTCTCTTCAGATGCAGCTTCTGTGTTTCCTCTGCATTGCAAAGATGAATTTTGTTGATAATGATTTTATTTGTTTGGTAACAGCCCCAAATGTCTTATTATTCTAATTGACTTTATTAATTAAATATAAGAATTTGACGCAAAATAACGCACATTTCTATAAAAAAAAAAAGGCTTTGAAATGCCCATAAAAGGTCAAAATCACTTTAAACTTGTTGGAAAAAAAAAAATAATTTCTGTCACTTCTGTGAACTGACCACACAGAATATGGAGAATATCAAAAACTATAGGAGTCAGCTGTCCACGGCAGTCCTGCAGCGCAACACACTCAGGAAAATATTGTCTGATAATAATAATAATTATTATTAATGTCTGATTATCGTTATCGATAAAATCCCAGAAAATATCGAGATATCATATTTTGTCTATATCGCACACCCCTAGGCTAGATATTTAATAATTTTTTGCTTAGTGATTGTTTGGTACAAATAATTCACTGATCATCATAAAATAAGCTTTTAAATCAGGTTTTCTCAACGATCACAAGGACAAGACAAAAAAAAAAAAAAAAGAATCTTATTTATATAAGGTTTTAATTCTTTTTTTTTTCTATATTTATTTTTTTTGGAGGGGGGGACCCGGGGGCTTTGACACAATTCGAACACTGCCTAAACCTACCCGATAGTGTTAACAAATGCAAAACTGATATAAAGACGTATCAGCTGATGCAACTGTGCCATTTGAACTTCCTTTTACGCAGATTTTAACTGCTTTGTCGAACCATAGTTACAAGTGATTCGAACCGGTGCTTCTCGTCTCCTAAATCCGTCTCCGTACTCCGTGAGCTACCGAACAAATTTGCGATGCTAAAGTTCAAACGCATCAGTTTTCAAATCTCTCAGCATATTAGTCATAGCATGATATTCTTCAAGTAACTGTGCGAAAATTACGCTTTATTAATCGCAACTCTTTAAATTTGTGTGAAAGCGTTCATTTATTTTGGAAACTGCAGTGATATGTACTTATTGGTACGTATTTCATGTCACGCTAAAAAGTGCACCCAGGTAGGTAAATGCCATGAGACCAGGTAGATATCTTATTGCATTAAAAAATGGTGGTAAAGCCCATCACAGCGTGAACAGCGCGCGCACAGACACCCGCGTCTCTGACACGTGCGAGCCGCCTGAACGGGCAAATACATACAAAAGTATGTCAAAATACCCCTCTTGGAAAGTAACTTTAACAATGATTAACCTATATTGAATTTATAGACTGGAGTACAGATGCACCGATCGACCGGACATTTTTTGTTTCATTTTAGAGCATCTTCTGTTCCGTGCTTGCACACAAACTGCACTGCAATCATTCCCCCAAATGCCTTTTGTGTGGAAATATTACGTTATTATTATAATTAGTCTGTAAACGGCCGTTAACAGAGGCCAGAGACGATGAAGACGGACACAAAGAGGAGAAAATACTGTAGCACTAGAAGACGAAACAAGATCTCTGTTCACGATGCGCGAAATATGATAGAAATATAGGAAGAAAATCCAAATATTGAATTTTATATGAACGTGTTTCTGAGCGGAACTGACTGTTTACAGAAATGGCGTTTTCTTTTCATCTTGTCTCCGTATAATGCATATTAAATTGGTGTTAATGTGCGCAGCGCTGCTGTTTACAGCGGTAACCAAGGGAACGCTGCATCACTGCTCCATGAGCGCCGCCTGCTGGCAGAGAGTGGAACTGCGTCTCTGCTATATTTCAACACTTTGTTTCAGTCATGAAAGAATCCATTATATCCATCGAATGAATGGACTGGTTTAATGATAACTGCTAATAAAGACAGTTCCTTGCTGCCACCTACTGGTAAATGTAAATGCATTGACTGACAGCCTGTCTAGTGCACACAGAGGCAAATGTACCTGTACTGATATAACTGAAATATCAACACTTTTGAAAGCCTCTTAATATAGCATAATAATAATATAGCATTAAGATCGATAGATATTGATCCATTCAAAACCACAGCAAGCAAAGTTTCCTGATGAAATTCCTGCAAACAGGCACAAATGATATTATCTCTGTTTGGCAGTACCTACCGCTGTGAGCAGTCTGATGAACTTGAGCAGCAAACTAACTGACTCTCAGCTGCATCAGTAAGTCAGCTGCAGCCCAGTTTGGAAAACATTTGAAAAATAAGCACAAATTTTCTCTGCCATACACTCAGTCACAAACACAATCTGTCTAACTGACTGCAAAAGTGCACTGTGAGTGACATCAGCATATATGCATTTACATTTATGTATATATAAACTACTTTCCCTGAAAATTAGTTAGAAACACTGTTTAGGAGGACAATGATATTCAACTCACCTTTAACAGAGAGAGAAACAGCAGAGCTTGATTGTGATGAGACTGATCTTATCTGTCCTTTACACCAGTACTGACCCTGATCAGACTCATTCGCTCCTCTGATAGTGAGAGTGTCTCTGTTTACAGTGTAACGATCAGACGTCTGCAACATTACACCGTCTTTATACCACTGATATCTCCAGTCACTGTGAGACTCTATAACACAGGTCAGATTGACTGTCTCTCCAGTGAATACAGGACTGTCTGGTGTCACAGTCAGTGTAGATCTGGGTAAAGCTGTGAAGAAAGAAGACGGAGGTGTTTCAGTGAATTAGTCAGACACATGATCTGATCCGAGCTCCTGTATTTGTGTAACACTGATGTTAAAGAGGAGAGTGATGGTCTCTTTTTTTTTCGCTCCTGTCAACTAAATGGTTTCATGCCAATTCCTCTGAGAACTTTACGTAGTAAAGTTAATAACTTGTTAAGCTGTTTCTCAGCTTTTTTGTTGTTGTTGATTATGTGAATATTTTTTTTTTAATAATATTTGGTTAGGAAATTAAATAAAAAATAAATGAAAACTTTCAGTATAACTGCCATAATGATAAATGCACATTGAGAAACATTGCACTTTCTTCCAGCTGTATTTTTCTCTGTATTATTCAGTATAAATGTGACCTGTGCTGGAAAAATGAGTTCAAACGTGCCCGGACTAATTATGAGCTGCAGGCAAAACAAGTGAAACGTCAGTTTTGGTTGAATTTGAGGTTTTCACAAAAATGAGTTCATTAAGCTGATCCCAGCGCTCCACATACACTCTTAAAAATAAAGGTGCTTAAAAGGTTCTTCATAGAGATGCCAAAGAAAAACCATTTTAAACCATTGGTTTTAGTTCCACAAAGGACCATTCAGTCAAAGGTTATTTAAAGAACCATGTCTTTCTTACCTTTTATAATCTGAAGAACCTTCTTTCACCACAAAGAACCATTTGTGAAACAGAAAGCTTCTTCAGATGTTAAAGGTTCTTTATAGAACCGTTTAGACAAAAGGTTCTTCTGTGGCATCGTGAAGCACCTTTATTTTTAAGAGTGTAGCACTTAAACATCTAAAATGCCTTTATTTGTGTGCTTTCTAAAGCTTTCAGTTTTTCTGCTCACTACTCGACAGCTGCTTCCCCTCAGAACAAGTTTGGTATTGTTGTAAAGCGCACCGATCCAGCTTTGTGAATATTCATAGAGAATACTTGATGTCATGAGTCTGAACCAATGAAACATCATTTTCAAACCCATGCTGATGTAAACAAACCAGCTTGTTGCTAAGCAGCAAATAACACCTTTGGCGATTGTTCAAAACACCTTTACATGCTTTGTGTCTTAATTATCACGGAAACATCCATCCTCTGAAAACATGAAAAGAAAATGGCAATTCACTTTAATTCACTAATGACCAATACATGCTGGTTAATATTGTCTGACTGCTCTGATGGCAGAGTGATGTGGACTAAAATACTTCAGACACTTTGGGTTGTTTCTCACAAAACTATTGTATAAAGGTAGAAGAGCTTGAATATAGCACACGAGTCATTGGTTTATTAAAACAATCATGGTGTTTTAGGTCCTTTTTGAACTTTGAAAGCTCCTGTCATCATTAATAAGTGACTTAAGTTGTCATAGTGATGCAATAAAAGAGCTGTATTGGTGCCAGAACCATTCAGTGAACAGTTCTTAAAATAACCATTTTGCAAAGTTTGAAGAACATTTTGATAATCTAAAGACCCTTTTGTTAAATGGAAAGATATTATTATGTATGTTAAAGGTTCTTCATTTAACATCAAAGCTTTATTTTTAAGAGTGTATTATAGGGGAAGTTCACACAGAAATATTATGATGTTCAGGTCTGTGCTCAGATCAGACTGAAACCTTTATCTGTTGTATCGTGTCTCTAGCTTTTATCAACATTATTAAAGCTATAATACATATATATATATAGTGCCATGAGTGTTGTGTTTTTAAGATGACACTTCATAGTTCAAATTTAAAATACATTTTGAGATTCCTGTAAGCACACACAGGGTTTAATTGTTTAATTCTCCTTTAACTTGTTAAGGAGCTGTTCACACAGGACCTGTTCTTGTGTTCACAACAGATGCAACAACGAAACCCTCAAATTAAGTGTAAATTATGATATTTATGAGTAGAGTGAATGTAACATTTGAGAAGGAGAAGGTGTTTTGATTGGATGTGTGATCATACATGTAGTGCAGAAGGACAATGATTTTCAACTCACCTTTCACAGAGAAAGAAACAATAGTGCTGAAATGTGAGGATGATGGTCTTTCATCTCTCTGTCCTCCACACCAGTACTGACCCTGATCAGACTCAGTAGCTCCTCTGATAGTGAGAGTGTCTCTGTTTACAGTGTAACCATCAGACGTCTGTAACATTACTCTGTCTTTATACCACTCATATCTCCACTCATATGTCTGGTAATATGTCCAGTCATATCTCCTGTCATCTGTCAGTCCATTTCTCCGTCTCCAGTCACTGTGAGACTCTATAACACAGGTCAGATTGACTGTCTCTCCAGTGAATACAGGTCTGTCTGGTGTCACAGTCAGTGTAGATCTGGGTAAATCTGTAAAGAAAGCCAAAAACATAAAGTGACTTAAGGTCTGCATGAAATCAAAACTTTATTTACTTTATTAGAATGGCATTTCTTCTCTGATGACGTCAGATTGATGGCTTGGGCAGAATATCTTTAAACACACCCCTCCGACCGTTAGTCTGCTATGAGTGAGAGACAGAGAGGAGGAGCGCAAAAATAAACCCCTGCCCTCTACTCAATATTCAGTTTCAGCTGGAAATATATCACAACACTGAAATAAAATTGGCAGCAACTTCAGGTTCACGTGGACTTTAAACAACTCTTTTGTTTTAATTTTGTAAATGTTTCACAGAACTGAACAATTGATCCACACATACATCCAGTGAAACGACAGACTTCTCTTTGGTGACGTATGCTGGATTTCTTCAGTTTATTTCATTTAGTTCACTTTAACCAGGAGCTGCAGCTCTGCAGAGTTTAGCTTCATCCTTAATTAAACACAACTGATTCTGCTAATCGTAACGAATCACTGTTCTAGACCTTGAGTCGAAGATCCAAACACAGATTTATTAAGGGGTAATCCATCGTAATAGACAAAGGGTCAACCACAGGACAAACAATAGAAACAACAGGTAAACACAGGCAAATCCAGGAAACCAGGCTGAAGATTAAAACCATGACATGAAAACCAGAGCGAGCGCTCAGAAATACAGTGTAAAACACAAACAAGACTTCACAATGAGAGTCAGAATCCATCAGGAACCGTATTCACAAAACATCTTAAGGCCAAATGTAGTAGGGATGGCTGACTCTAATTTAAATTTTCATTTTAGAGTCATTTAACAAATATACATAATCTTTCCATTCAAATGGGTCTCCAAAATGGGAGGGCCTGTTTCTTATAGCAACGGCTGACACAAAGCTGATGTTTCGACACGGTGTCGAGATCCCGAAGCATGATTCGAAACCACTGGTGTCAAAAGTATTCACATTCATTACTCAGGTAGAAATATAGATACTAGGGTTTAAAAAGACTTCTGTAGAAGTTGAAGTATCAACTCAAGCTTTTTACTCAAGTAAAAGTGTAAAAGTACTGGTTTCAAAACTACTTAAAGTATAAAAGTAAAAGTAATGTAAGGGAAAAAATGCCATTAAGGACAAAAGCTTAGGCCGTGCCACAGGGGCCTATCGTGCACTACCCCACCTCCTCAAAAAAACATTTTTCTAAAGGCCATAATGAATATAATGTTATATTAAAATGTTAATGTTAAAAAATTTGGGTTGCACTAGGCTACCTGTTTCAGCCGCATATATGCCCATTAAAAAATTAACGCATTTTAGTACAATGTAAATACATTAAAGAACCATATATGTGTACGACTGAGCATTAACGTGTTTCATGGAGCAGAAGATATGATGACTAGTTGCCTATAAGTATTGTAATGGTGCAAAAAGTCAAACTTCAGAGGAATGTCATCATTAACCTATATTGGAATGTAAATGTACACCCAAGCTTAGCTGCAGGAATCTGTGAGGGCAACGGACAAGAAAATTGCTGTACCCAGGGCAGGCTTAGTAACAATTACCCTTGTATGGTTGTCTATATACAGGGGTGCACATGAATTTTTCAGCCTGGTTCTCATATGAGAACCTGGAGATTTGGTTTGGTCCTCACACAGGCCATGGCATGTAGTGTGACCCATAAACTATAACTATAAAAAAATTAATTAATAATAGTGATAATAATACTATTGCACTTCATTTATTATTTTTGTTTTTATATATATAAATTAACTAACTAAAAATAAATAAACTAAACAATCAAGTATGATAATACAAATGCAATTATTTCATAGTAAACTTAAATAAAAATGTTAACATTTAATTTTTTTTATTATTATCATTATTTTTATTTTTATTTTCATCATTTTCAAACGTAAAATCAGCGAGCTTTTATTTTGGCGGGTTGCCAGCAAGTAAATATTATGGCTTCCGGGTTTAGCGCTGCTGATGGAATTGCGTCAGTGTATGAAATGTCAGACAGTTTTGCTTTGAAAACGGCAGCGGTAGCCTAGATTGTGCTTTCAGTTTGAATAGAAATCTCATACAGTACAGTTTGTCGATCTAAAATGGTAATTGTGCATTAACAGCTGTCAACCATGTCGGTACACAAATGCGCTGGCAGAACTTATTTACGCAGCGCATTTTTAATTTTGGTCGCGCATGCGGACCACTTATGTGCACCCCTGACTATATACAATAAACATTAGTGCTGTCAAAATTAATGATTAATCCAAGTGATTAATAAACTCAATCCTGATAACTTCCTGGTTTGTACTATGCTCAATTCTATAGCTAATGGCAACAATGTCACATTTAACTAGAAGATGTAACACACACTTTGGACTCAATGCTGTGTACAACAACAGGGTAATCTACATCAGTTACATTTCGCTCGAGTTCTCTTCTTGAGTCTCTGCCACGGACATCTTCGTACTTGGCTACATCTGCTATGTCCAGTGTTGGGGGTAGTGTAGCCTACTTATCACAACATTGTCAATCGCAATCGCTAATTTATTCAAACGTCTCTCTACCGAACTACTTACTGTAGCTTAATTTGCGGAGGACGAAGAGAAAGCACCCGTTTGATAAATGAGCCAGTAGTGGAGAAATAATAACTTTTAAGAAATAATCTTTTTTGAGTAACGACCCCAACACTGGCTATGTCCTTGCTGGAGTGTGACGTGATGGATCGCGTACAAACCGATAGGGTGTCGGAATGGTATATGTTTATACTTCTCATCCAACCACAATCAAATTCATTCTATCCGGATGGCGCTTATCTGGATAGGTTTTTTTTATTTTTATTTTTTGAACAATGACAAGCTGGAATGAAAACAAGCCGAAATGAAATACGAGTAACGAGACTATTTTTAAAATGTAAGGAGTAGAAAGTACAGATAATTGCGTTAAAATGTAAGGAGTAGAAGTAAAAAGTCGTCTGAAAAATAATTACTCCAGTAAAGTATAGATACCCAAAATTTCTACTTAAGTAAGGTAAGGAAGTATTTGTACTTCGTTACTTGACACCTCTGAAGAAAATGCACAGGGTTATAGTAAAAAATACAACTTTCACATGTATCTGACTGACAGATAAACTGTATGCTGTTATTTCAGTGTTGCTGTTAATTTAATTATTTTAGCAAGTAATTTTCTACATATATTCAGTTCAATTAAATCAGTCAGAGCTAAAATGCTAAACTTATGCACCCTGGAGCAACAAATAATGATTTAAATGAGCATTAAACAGATGTGAATATGATCACTCACCTGATACAGTCAGTGTAACAGCAGCACTGATGTCTGATCTCTGTGAGTCTGATCTCTCTCCTCTACAGCTGTATTCACCGCTATTAGACACATAAACTGTGAAACTGAACTCTGCTGTTGTTGTTGTTCTGTATGAATTGCGAGTGTCTCCATCTTTAAACCAGCTGTATCTCCACTGAATGTCTCCTGCTCGCTGTATGTCACATGTGAGAGTGACTGTCTCTCCTCTGAACACACGCTGATCTGGAGTCACCTTCACTACAGGTTTTGGTCTCTCTGTATTAATACACAAATGAGTAAATATTGATCGCCTACTGTATCAATTACTGTTATGAACTCAAAACCTCCTTGTGAGAAAAAACACTGCATTCTGGGCAAATAAACATCAAAGAACAACAAAACACTTCTCATTTGTTAATAGTACAGCAGTACAGCACAGTACCTTGAGTGAGTCCAGCGCGGATGAAGGACATCAGCACTAAAAGCAGAAGAAACACAGATATGATGCAGTTTCATTCATTCAACTTTTAAAATGTATCTTAACCTACTTACATTATTATTAATTTAGTCATTTTTCATTAAGTCATGTATCACTGCAATCTCTAGAATAAGCTATAACAATTTCAACTCAAATAAATGTTTCATCATGTTTCATTTATTTGACAAATAATGTTGTATTGTAGTGTCAGGGGCATCATGCACTCATTATTTTTGAGGGGGCACGAGTGAAGGGGTGATCGCGTGTCATGTGACACACAGCAGCAACGATACCACTGTATAACTGATATATGTTCATGTTTTATTTATATTCTAAATATTCCCAAACTATATAATGAAATATCTCGCTTCTCAAATATGTGGAAGTAAATGCATTTTGCACCTTTATAGATTGTTAGTTGATCTACTGTTGATGTGCAAAGTAGCCTAATACTGTAATCTATTAACTTTGCATAAAAACGCCTTTTTACTTAAGAACCAGATATGTGTTACGAGTGTTGTTCCCAAGGAGTACGAGGAGACGAAGGAACAGCGCAATCAGGATCTTTAATAGCAATAATGAGTTCAGTAACAAAGTAAACAACACAAAGATAACTTCATAAGAATAACGTTAAGACTCGAGAAAAACGGACTTCAAACTGAATGCTTATAAAGCCAACTAAAACTAGGGAGTAAATGAGATAATGTCAAAGCTCAGGTGAACCGACTTAACCTTAATTAACTAATGAAGAACTAATGAGGAAAACCGGAACAAAACCAAATAAGGGAAAACAAGAACAGATAGATGAAACAGAAAATGACAAAACTGAAGTCCCAACTCCTAACAATACGGGTGTCATGCCATAACATATTTTAATACGACTGACTTTGTATTTAATGTGAATTTAATAAAAACATTGTAAGTTACTAATTTGCCTTTAACACTTTCATTGTACAGAAAGAAAGCAAAGAACATTTATCAAAGAACATTTTCACTTCAGTCCAGTGAGTTCAAGCACTCTCAAAAACTCCCATAATAATATCTCAAGCTGTTTACACTGTGAATGAATCTCTTACATTCATCTTCATTCTGTTGTTTCTGAGAGAATTCATTCAGCGCGCGCGAGGTGACGAAATAGCTGATAATCCCAGGTTGCTATGGTCACGCAGGTTTGTTTATGGATTAAACTTGTGGTCACGAGAAATGGATGTGCTGCGTCCCAATTCGCTATTTATACTATGCCCTAAAAGTATGTACTCTTTTGTGAAGAAAAAGTACATACTTTTGAGTATGTAGCAGAATAGTAGGCAAGCTTTGGGACATACTACTTCGTCATAGCTGCTTCTTTAACAGATGCTCTGTTGCTTAGTTACGTGCATCCTGTAACTGTTTAAACTACCCTGTCAATCATCTTGTCACAAAATGCTGTACCCAGAATCCTTTGGTGTGATATGATACCAAGTTTAGGGGGACCAGAGGGGGGCCAAGCTTGTTGACACAAGGGCACTTCCCTGGATACAGTGAGTGAGTCTGGTCAACTGTGAATTAGCTGTCATCATCAAAGCTCGTGCAGCCAGCCGCTCTGGAGAAACTGTGATGACTGTAAACCTGCTCGCGAATCACTCTTGCTGTCGCCTACTTTGATGGGCTTTATACTGCTTCAAGTCAGACGCTGATTGATCTGCTCGAATCAAACACAACTTTATGTGCTCTGCAGACGTGCGCCCATGCTCCTCCAATTAATTATCCATTAACGGTTTAAATAAATACGTTTTAAATAAATAAGTCTGGCCTGCCAGAGAAGCACCTTCAACCACTGAGATTAACAACAAATATCACAATATTCTCATCAACCAATGTGGTACCAGTTTCTGTAGTGCTGTCTGTTTAGCTTTTCTTTGCTCGTTTTGTTTTTATATTTGTTTTGCTATCTTTGTATTTTTGCTTTTCTGTCTGTATAATGTCCCAAATAAATTTTGCATTGTTTCCTCTGTTTGCTTCACCTGTTTTTTTTTTGTTTTTTTTTCGTAAAACTTGAAATATATCAAATGCAGAATTTTTGCATGCCAGAAACTAGCCCGATTTGGACGGTTTCTCATGTGGACGTCTGTAAAAAAAAATGTACACAACACCTGTGTACACAGTGATAAAACTCATGGATTCAGAAGGTGATTTATTCACAGTTGAGAAGCGAGTTCTGTGATCCTACGAACCCAGGAACACGTTGCTCACGTGGCTAGTCACATGATTGTCTTCTGTAAATAAAATGAATTTATTTACCAAAAGCATATTTTAGAATATATATATATAATCCTATTTATTATATTTGATTATTTAAATCTCCTGTTTAAAAATAGGAAAATAGACACGCTGTAGTTGTATATAATTATACGCAATGTATATAACTGTATGTAATACACTCACTTCCTGTTTGACGTTGGTACCATCAACTTAATAATGACTTTACAGTGGCCCCAAAAATAATTTAGACACTTAGGGTGTTTTCACATGAAGTATATTTTAAATGAACCAAACTCAGTTCAGTTAGAAAAGAAAACTGCTGTAAGTGACCTCAGTGCTTTTAGTGTTCACAACGTAAACAGGCTGATACAACATATACATATTTGCAATATATCGAAACAAGTGGCCTTTATTTTAACGAAATATAGCACAATCACAATTTTCAATGAAAAACATTTCACAAAATAAAACATGATAATAAATATGATGTATAATAATTATGTCTTTCAAACTGCAGTCCAGAGTCTTTCTGAGAGTCAAGCATTAGTGGAACATGTTTATGTTAATTTGATGAACTACAGCTCTGGTTTATAAACCTGAGCAGAACTGACTTCAAACATCCACTAAAAATTATGTTGAAGCAACCTGGTTAAAAATTTAGTGAAAAAGTGTCTCAGAAAACAGAAGTTAGTTCTAAAAAAGCTCGAGCATCATTTGTTGGCACTTGGTTTGACATGTTGAGTCTAATGCAAAGAAATTCATACATTTTTAAAGGGATAGTTCACCCAAAAATGGAAATACTGTCATTAATTACTCATCCTCATGTTGTACTAAACCAGTAATACGTTCATTCATCTTTGGAACACAAATTAAGATATTTTTGATGAAATCCAAGAGCCGAGACCCTTTATAGACAGCAACATTAACTACCATGTTCAAGACCCAGAAAGATAATAAGAACATTGTTAAAATAGTCCATGTGACATCATTGGTTCAACTGTAATTTTATGAAGCTATGAGAATACTTTGTGTGCAAAGACAACAAAAATAATGACTTTATTCAACAATTCATTCTCTTTTTGTCACTGAATGACTCGGAGAAAAAAATAGCAGATCCAAGTGTAGCTTTATTCTTACAAAAACAAAGAGCAAAAACACTGGCACGAGGTAATCCACAAACAGAACCCAAACACAAAGAAACAGGTAATACTGCAGCAACCAAGGACAAAGTGAGCATGGCATAAATAACAGTGAGCTAACCAACATGATCTCACAGAATTCCGTGTAATGTTCACGGATTTAATTAACCTCCGAATCTGTGGTGGCATCACGGAATCGCCGAAAATTCCGTGATGGGCTCACAGAAAAAATTCTGTGATGGGCTCACAGAAAAAATTCCGTGATGGGCTCACAGAAGTGATACCAATGTAAGTCATTGACAGGCATCAGCCGTGCTCCACGCACGGAAACCCTTAGCATCAATATGCCGACGCGATACTGGGGAATTTATCGTCATCATTATTGTTCAGAACCGGGTAGGTTTAGGGTAGGGGTGGGGTCAGGTACTCCAGTGAAAGTATAACTGCATCGGAGTCATTCTTTTTACGTGGTCCGATGCAGTGCTGGTGTTGAACCAGTGAATCCGTGCATGGACCACGGCTGATGCCTTCTGTGAGCCCATCACGGAATTTTCGGCGATTCCGTGATGCCACCACAGATTCGGGGTTAATTAAGTCCGTGAACATTACACGGAATTCTGTGAGATCAGGTTGGAGCTAACAGGTAAATGATCAACAGCTGGTGGGAATGACACAATCAGTGCAAGGGGTGATGGGAACTGAAGTCCAGAACAAAACAAACAATAATGCAGAAGCGTGTCCTCTGGTGGCTGTCAAGGGCACAGCAGACACTGGCTATGACACTTCTGTCTCGGTCTTTGATGCTCATTCAGGAGAGTGCATGCGTGTGATGCTGCTGACGCAGGAGCCGGTGTCCATCTCTCTTAGTTTATCGTCTGTTTAATCTGGTTCTAATAATTAAGGCTGGGCAAAAAATTGCAATTCATCCTCTCTTTTGAAGTCTTCAAAATGTTTATGAATACTGTTTTATGTAGCTACAGTGTGCATTAGGGGTGTCACGATATACCGGTATTGACAATAACCGTGATATTCAAAGAAACAATTATCGATATCGTGTTAATTTAGTGTGTGACGATATACCGGTATTGGCGATAACCGCAATATTTAAAATGAACAGGACTCTTATGATAACACATGTAAATACTCCAGCGCCAGTACCTGGTTGACCTCCAGGTGGCAGTATTGTGCCTTATCCCTGACACCTGTCAAACAAGAAGACGACGCAGCGCACGCAGCTACTCCGAGGAAAGCCATGTTCAGTTACAGAGTAAATTGTGATTATTGGATTAGTCATAGAATGGGAAATCTTACATTAACCTGTTAACCGAGGTTTTCTGTGTTCATATATTTAAGTAAAGGGTGATTATTTTAATAAGTACCGCGTTTTCTTTACTCGTCTTATTTTTGTATTTGCAGTCAATACGGCCTGTGCGTAACACTTTATTTGTTTGTTCAAATTGTGACGAGCGTCCCGACACTTCATCAGCGTTGCCCTGGAGACAAACACGAAACGCCTGCACCTGCTCATCACGACGGGATCGGCCACACCTGCAACTCGTCAGCCCGCGGCTGCACGATGGGGGAGAACTCCGCTCAGGCTGAAGACTAATGTGTGTTGTCTCTTTCCTTTCCCTTAGAGGCCAGCGAGTGACCGAGCCCGCTCTGACGAGAGCTGCACGCCACATTCACCGCACCACGAGGAACCACATTGAGAGCACCACTTCACGCCAGCCTGCCACCTTTCACCTCGCATCTGCACTTCTTGTTAATAAAAATCCACCATCCGGGGTATTTATTTGAGCTCTCCTTGTCGCGTGATTCTTCCACCCCGTCACAGTGGTGGAGAATGCGGGCATGAACGGAAGTTTCACCGACAAGTGATCTACACATCTCAACCCCAGTTTTTCTTTTTGTTCTCTGCACTTTCAGGTCAGCGAGTACTCCTCCCCTAAGGATGGACGAGCTACTCCAGCAGCTAACCGAAGTCAGCCTGCGCCAACAACAAATTGTGGAACATCTGGCCGCCCGACAGGGCCAGGCTGACCAGGAAATCGCCGCTCTTCGCACGGCCGCCCGCCAGCGCGTTCTGTTACCGGACCCACGCGTACAAGCCGCCCAGCTCTTACCGAAGATGACGGCCCACGACGACGTGGAGGCCTACCTCCAAATGTTTGAAAACACCGCAACAATGGAGGGATGGGATCCGGACGAGTGGGCCCACGCACTGGCGCCGTTATTAACTGGTGAACCCCAGAGAACCTTCTTCAGTTTCCCCACGGCCGTGGCTGAGAACTACGAAGCAGTCAAGAGAGAGATCCTAGCCCGGGTGGGGCTGTCCCCAGTGTGCGCGGCCCAGGCGCTCCACGACTGGACCTACCAGCCGCAACGTCCAGCGAGACTGCAGGTTGCCGAACTGACCCGGCTGGCCCAACACTGGCTATTGGCTGGAGTGCCCACCGCTGCCGAGGTAACGGAACGCGTCATCATCGATCGTCTCCTCAGAGCACTACCGCGTCCACTTCGGCAAGCCGTCGGTATGAGGAACCCCAACACGACGGCTGAACTGGTGGAGGCGATCGAGCTGGCCGAGGCGGCCCATCGACGCGAAGCAGGGGAGAGAGTACCGCCGTTTCCCCGGAGGGTGGCTCCGGAGCAACGCACGCCGGAGGGTGCCTCACGACCAGTAGAGAGGGCGGCGGCTCCCGATGTCCAGGACATGTCGATGCCCACAGCTCCGTCGTCATCAAAAGCCCGAACCTGGTGGGCAGGCTGTGTTCTCCACCGGGAACTTCCACGAGGAGCTCCATCGGCCGAAGTCCGAATCAACGGCCGACCGCATCAGGCCATCCTCGACTCGGGTAGCGCGGTCAGTCTCGTCCAGACCAAGATCCTGCCCCCACTTCACGGAGCCAAGACCGTCCTTCCCCTTACCTGTGTCCATGGAGATACACGGGAGGTGCCCGTGCGACGCGTTACAATCTCTGCGGCACCGGGCGCCTGCCTGGCCACTGGAAGTCGGCCTTGTGAGGGACCTGCCCATAGCGGTGTTGCTAGGACGAGACTGGCCGGGATTCGAGGCCCTACTCCGAGCCGCAACACAGCCTGCCTGCCGTAATGGGGGTCGCTGTTGGCGGCGCAGCACCAGGAGGTCCAGAAGCCGCCCCGTTCTCTTGGCCTCCGACAGCGGGAGAGATGGTGAGTCCCCCTCCCATGATTCTAACCTCTTTTATGATGTGTATCAACAGGTGTCGGGAGGGGGCTCGTTTGGCCAGGCCCAGCGGGAAGATGACCGCTTAAAAAATAGCTGGAACCAGGTCTGTGTCCTAGAGGGGAAAGAAGTTTGGCCAAAGCCCCACCCTCTCCCCCACTTTATCGTAGAGAACGGCCTACTCTACTGTGTCGCTCAGCGAAGGGGGGAGGAAAAAAAGCTATTGGTGTTCCCTCGCTCCAAGACGGAGACGATTCTGCACCTGGCACACGCCCATCCCTTGGCTGGACACCTCGGGGCGGGGAATACCATCAACCGAATTCGGGACCGATTCCACTGGCCCGGCCTAGAGGCGGAAGTACGACGGTTCTGTCAAGCCTGCCCGGAGTGCCAGAAAACCTCGACAAACCGCCCTCCCCCCTCTCCGCTCATTCCGCTGCCCATCATTGAGGTACCCTTCGAGCGGATCGGGATGGATCTGGTAGGCCCGCTGCCCAAATCGGCCCGGGGACATGAACACATCCTCGTCGTGGTAGACTACGCCACCCGGTACCCTGAGGCCATCCCACTCCGAAAAGCCACCGCTAAAAATATCGCACACGAGCTCTTCCTGCTCTTCAGCCGGGTCGGCATCCTGACGGAGATTCTGACCGATCAGGGAACGCCGTTCATGTCCCGGCTAATGGCTGACCTGTGCCGCCTGCTCCGGGTAAAACAGTTGAGGACCACCGTGTACCATCCCCAAACGGACGGACTCCGAGCGGTTCAACCAGACCCTCAAACAGATGCTCCGCGAGTGGCAGCAGAGGACAAGAGGGACTGGGATCAGATGCTGCCCTACGTCCTGTTTGGGATACGGGAGGTCCCCCAGGCGTCCACCGGCTTCACCCCGTTCGAGCTCCTCTTCGGAAGGCAACCTCATGGGCTGCTCGACATCGCAAAGGAGGCATGGGAACAACAACAACCCACCCCACATCGGTCCCTGGTCGAGCATGTCCACGAGATGAGGCACCGGATCGACCGCGTCATGCCATTAGTCCGGGAACACCTGGCCAAGGCACAACAGGCCCAAGCTCGCCACTACAACCGAGCAGCTCAGCCCCGGGAGTTCCAGACGGGCGATCAGGTCATGGTGCTGGTCCCCACCTCCGCTTGCAAATTTCTAGCCGCCTGGCAGGGGCCCTACACCGTGGTAGAGAGGATAAGCCCAGTAACCTATAAGGTACGACAACCGGGGAAGCGGAGCCCGCATCAACTCTACCATATAAACCTCCTGAAAAGGTGGGTGGGGACCCGAGAACAAACAGCCGCCCTTGCCGCCATGAAGCCCGTCGTTGTAGACACCAACCCGGATCTGTCGGCGACCCAGAGGGCTGAGCTGCAACACCTGATCGGTCAGTTCTCGGATGTGTTCTCCTCTGTCCCCGGGAAAACCCAAATAATCCACCATGACATACGGACACCACCAGGCGTAATCATCAAGCAGCGGCCCTACCGGATCCCAGAGGCTCGTCGGCAAGCTATTGAGGACGAGATTCAAGAAATGCTAAAGTTGGGGGTGATTGAACCATCGCGCAGCCCGTGGTCCAGCCCCATAGTCCTGGTCCCAAAACCGGATGGCACCCTCCGCTTTTGTAATGACTTTCGAAGCCTCAACGAAGTCTCCGAATTCGACGGCTACCCAATGCCCCGGGTGGATGAATTATTGGATCGTCTGGGAAGGGCCCGGTACATTTCCACCCTGGATCTAACCAAGGGATATTGGCAAGTCCCCCTCACCGAAAATGCCAAACCGAAGACGGCCTTCTCGACCCCCTCCGGCCACTGGCAGTACCGGACCCTTCCCTTCGGCCTTCACGGGGCCCCAGCCACCTTCCAGCGACTGATGGATGTCATCCTCCGGCCTCACCAACAGTATGCCACTGCGTACCTGGATGATGTAGTCATCCACTCGGAGCGTTGGGAGGACCACCTAGACCGTCTGCGGAGGGTGCTCATAGATCTGCGCAAGGCTGGACTCACTGCCAACCCCAGGAAATGTCACCTGGCGCTCGCAGAGGCCAAGTATCTGGGATTTCGGGTGGGCAGAGGCCTTATCAAGCCCCAAGAAAGGAAAGTGGAAGCAGTGCGAGACGCACCACAACCCCGGACGAAGACCCAAGTGCGAGCGTTCCTGGGGTTGGCTGGATACTATCGCTGCTTCATCCCCAACTTCTCCTCTATAGCTGCCCCCTTGACAGACCTGACCAGAAAGGGGCAGCCCGAGCGCGTTCACTGGACACCCGAGACCGAAGAGGCATTTCAACACATCAAACAGGCGCTCACGGAGGAACCGGTGCTCAGAGCCCCCGACTTCGGCTGCCCCTTTCTGCTGCAAACGGACGCATCCGAGACAGGGTTGGGAGCCGTCCTGTCCCAGGTGCAGGAAGGTGAGGAACACCCTGTCCTATACATCAGCAGGAAGCTGACGAAGGCCGAGAAGAACTACGCGACTGTCGAGAAAGAGGCTCTAGCCATCAAGTGGGCAGTCCTGGAGCTGAGGTACTACCTGCTGGGCTGGAAATTCACCCTGCTAACCGACCACGCGCCCCTTCAGTGGATGGCCAGGGCAAAAGACACCAACGCCAGGGTGACGCGGTGGTTCCTCGCGCTCCAGGACTTCTGCTTCACCATCCGTCACCAGGCTGGAGCCTCCAACTCCAACGCCGATGGACTCTCTCGGCTGTGGTCAGCCTATGCAGGTCTGTCAAGGGTCACTCCCCACCCACCCCCAGTCTCCCCCTTATTGTTGCCTTTTTTTCCCAGGACCAGGACAACGCTTAGGGGGGGGGAGTGTGACGAGCGTCCCGACACTTCATCAGCGTTGCCCTGGAGACAAACACGAAACGCCTGCACCTGCTCATCACGACGGGATCGGCCACACCTGCAACTCGTCAGCCCGCGGCCAGATAAGCCGCGTGAGGCTGCACGATGGGGGAGAACTCCGCTCAGGCTGAAGACTAATGTGTGTTGTCTCTTTCCTTTCCCTCAGAGGCCAGCGAGTGACCGAGCCCGCTCTGACGAGAGCTGCACGCCACATTCACCGCACCACGAGGAACCACATTGAGAGCACCACTTCACGCCAGCCTGCCACCTTTCACCTCGCATCTGCACTTCTTGTTAATAAAAATCCACCCTCCGGGGTATTTATTTGAGCTCTCCTTGTCGCGTGATTCTTCCACCCCGTCACAAAATCTATTATTAACAGTTACACGATTAAAACCGATCTTGAAAAAATGAGCGACCACATTGCTATATTAAACTCTGTAAACTGGTAAGTTGGTCGCAGTGCCATGCACTTAATGCCTCATCTGCGGCCGTTCTAGATGCATGTAACCCTGGGTTAATTTGTTAATATTTACATTTATTTACTACGTTATTTTCCCTTGTGGCTAAAGTGTTTCTGTTTTAAAGAAATGTACCTGTTCAGACATGTCTGTGTCAACAAGTTGTGTTTGATTTAAGGTTATTGTTTAAAGAGTTGACTTAATCCCGCCTAATGTCAAGACAGGCAACTGTGATTGGTTAGCCAGGTTGTCAGTCAAGAGAGGGGGAGACGGAAAAAAAAGGGTGCGTAAGTGATGTTGTCGGCATGAGAACAGAAAATGTGTCACTATATTTGTGAATAACGTAGTCAGAACTGTATTGTTTGAGTGCTAATCAGTATATTATTCTGTTGTGAAGTCAACACGACATCACTAAGAGGTCAACTCGACGCGATTCGGAAGAAATGCTGTTTTAACGCTTGATCGCCATTGCAGTAAACGGGACTAACGTGGATTGCTGGTGAGGTTTATAAACTTACATCAGGTTTATCATCAAAATTAGCGCCTGTGAAAGAGTTAGGTGCATAGAGGAAATCCAGATAGCGCTCCTAATCGCCAAGGGGTTAGGGGTTCCTCTGGCATCGCGGGAGCGTCACGGAGCTCGGCGACTGACCACAGCCTCACGTGGACTGATCTGACGGGTGACGGGATCCTTGAAGTGTATTCAGGTACATTTTGTTTGGTTTATTCGTGCTCTTGAAGAGCGAAGCGGCCATTTTACGTTTCTCTCGGCCTCAACGCACTCAAGCGACGCTTTCAGGCCTGCAACAGGGTTTGTGCTGTGTGCGTGTGTTTGAGTGTGCATGTGTTCGTGTGGTGGGCCCACATTAAGCTATTTTTCTATTTCTGAACAATATTGTTGTTCGATACTCTGTGATTGCTGGAGAGTACATCAGTACTCAGGGTTACATTTGTATTTCTAACTATATCTAAAGTTCTTTACATACTGTATTTATATTTTAGTTTTCCAAAGGATACTGATATATTGGTTTACACTGGTTGGAAACACATTTGTACTTCTCAAGGGAAAGAGCTGAAGTTTCATTTGGAAGAGTGTTTCAGTGAAAACCTCTATTTTGATATTTGTGTAAAAGTTTAACCCTTGAAGTGGGTTGTTGAGGGGGTGAGAAGAGTCAATCAAGCACTGTGTTTGAAGGTAAAAGTTTAGTTATAAGCTGAGAGAACAGGTTTTGATTCATCTTTGATTCCTTCTGTTTATCTTCTTTAGAATTAGTCTGTGTATTTCTGCTACATAGTTTGGTCACTCCAATGTATTGAGAGGTAGTTAATATTCGTGGAAAGTAGTTTACAGAGATCAGAGTTGCACTTTGTAAGTGGTAGTATAACCAGCAGAATCACCGTTTGATTTTAAGTGAAATCACATCGAGAGACACAATCAAAAGGAATCCGGGTTCTAGCGTCAACGGTTCAAACAGGTGAATTCACCTAATACCTGAAGAGGGCGCTACATGCACATTAAAACTGCATGCCTTCAGTGGCGCTGGCACAACTATAGGTTAAAGAGCTTAAAATACAGGTATACAAGTTAACAGGTTAAAGTAATAGTGTAGATGTTAATATGGCAACACTTTACAACAGGGTTCATTAGTTAACATTAGTTAATTGCATTAGTTAACATGATATAAGAATGAGCAATACTTCTGCAGCATTTATTAATCTTAGTTCGTTAATTTCAGCATTTACTAATGTAAATGTAATGTAGTGTTTGTAAACATTAATGCACTGTGAACTAACATGAACAACTGTATTTTTATTAACAAAGATTAATAAATTGTGTAATAAATGTATTGTTCATTGTTTGTTTATGTTAGTTAATACATTAACTAACGTTAACAAATGACAGAGAAAGCCAGAGTCTTGTGCCCTGTGTTTATCAGTATCTTTATGTTTGTTGGGTGAAAAGAAAACTCAATAAACAAAGTAAAAATAATTTGACTGATATCCCCCAAAGTTTTCTATAGATATCGCGATATATCGATACCATGGATTCTTATGGCCACAATAACCGTGATATGAAAAATCTAATATCGTGACAGCCCTAGTGTGCATCTTCTTCTGCTTGTAAAGAAGGTGCAGCGTATGCAGGTTCTACGACTCCTGCTTTAGTAGCATCACACACATGCGCTGTGGTGCTCTCCTGAATGTGCATTAAACACTCACACAGAAGAGAAATAATGCTTAAATAAAGTTTATATTTTTGTTTTCTTTGCACAAAAAAAGTATCCTCATAGCTTCATAGCTGCCTTGAAGGGTTCGGGTTCCTTGCTGTCTATTGAGGGTCAGAAAGCTCTCGGGTTTAATCAAAAATATCTTAGTTTGTGTTCTGAAGATGAACGAAGGTCTTACGGCTTTGGCAGAATGACATCATTTTCATTTTTGGGTGAACTAACCCTTTAAGTGTAACTCAGCTGTCTAAATACTTTAACATATACTTTAAGATGTCATCACATTAAATTTGAACAATAAAGAATATAATCTGCAGTCGGTGCTGATAGTCTTGCAGTGCGCCAACATACAGCTGTTATTGTGCTAATCCTGACACGAGGACCTTTCCTGATCCACCCCACACTTCACTTCCTGTCAATTCTAATCTGTACTGTCTCAATAAAACCAAAACATGCCAGAAAAAGAGAATAGAATCAGCAGTAAGACTAAAGTCACAAACCCTCCTACACACAGCACAACCTGTTGAGATTGATCTTCAACTGAATACAACATATTTGAAACAGAAAACAGAAGAAAGTGTAGAAGAGGGCAGCCAAACTCAGTTCCTGGACGTCTGAAGCTCTGCAAATTTGAGCTGATTTGAGAACTACAGATAACAAGGCTGGAAACACTGCTGGACTGTGGCCCTTCAGAAACTGAGCTTTGCACCCCAGATATAGAATATAATAAAATACTTACGGAGAATGAGAGGCAGTGCACCGGACCCCATACTGACACATTAATAAAAATAACCTGCTGTCCGGTGTCATCTAAAACAGACACTTCCTGTTTAAACAGTCATTTCACACTTCAAGAAGAGATGAGGGAGGAGACGAAACTCTTTACAGAAATAAATGAAGAAATAGGAAGAAAAACAGATCCATTCTAAGATATTGAGCTTCTTTTTTTAGTGCATGCAAGTTGTTAGAGCTCTGTTTCTCTACTTGAAGATACGTTCTTTTAGAATTGTTCTGAAACTGTTATTTTGTTCATTCACACTCACAGCCGCACACATTAAGATGAGATGTCACGAGGAACATCTAATGTAGGCCTTTTCATGTAATTTGAGTTATACTTTTTGTAGTTTGCAGCTGAAGTGTGCTTCATTCTGGAGAGATTGTGAGTAGCTCTGGTCTCAGTTTGTCGGCCAAAAGCCTTGCCTTCAACACAGACGACAGGCAGCTGCAGTCAAGACGAGTGGAAAAGAGCTGCAGAGAACAAAGCAGAAGAAACACCAGCAACTATCAGCTCAACTCCATCCACTCACTGAACACTTTTATTAGGACTCTTAAAGGCCAAACTGAAACCCTCGCTCTCATATCATTCTAAACCCATAAAACCTTCGTTCATCTTCAGAACACAAATTAAGATATTTCTGATGAAATCCGAGAGCTCTCTAACCCTCCAAAGACAGCAAGGACAGGCCCGTAGCAGCTATGAGGTCGCTGAGGTCCGAACCTCAGTATATTTTTCATGTTCAAAAATAAAACTTGTTCTCTGAATGACTAATTTGCTGTTATTTCTATTTCTATTCTGCTTTTTCGTTGTGGTTTATATTTTTGATTGCACTTATTGATCATTATAATAACTGCCCTTTAGCTTAAACTCCTTTCCTGCACTTAAGTGCGAAGTGTTAGTTTCGATTTGAGCCATTGCCCTGCGATTGGCTGGTGGTTGTGCTAATTAAAAGCGACCACAGCGACTGTAAAAACTATTTAAACTGTTCGGGCACTGTTAGACCCCGGGAGAAGGCGATTAGTCACCAGAAGAGACAGACGGCAGTGCGTAAGTGTTTTAATACTCATTCTTAGCTCTGTTGTTTAAATTAATTCCTTGTTGCTAGGAAAGAATAGTTCGTTTCCTACCTATTTCTATTCTGCTTTTTCGTTGTGGTTTATATTTTTGATTGCACTTATTGATCATTATAATAACTGCCCTTTAGCTTAAACTCCTTTCCTGCACTTAAGTGCGAAGTGTTAGTTTCGATTTGAGCCATTGCCCTGCGATTGGCTGGTGGTTGTGCTAATTAAAAGCGACCACAGCTTTTTCACTCTAGACTGTGTATTTGTTTGAGGTGTGTGCGCTGACGCGAAGCGTCTGCGGAAGCGTTCAGCCGTCGTGTTCAGCCTCTTCGTGTGAAGACCGAGGTGTAAAGACCTGCGACTTTTTCCTGTGCGACTTGAACCGAGCAACGACACCGAGCTACACACTTAAGTACCTTTTTCCTTCCTCACTCTGCTCTCCTATCCTCTTTCCTTCTACCTCTATCATGTGTCTCCAAAACATTCCGGTTCTCTCTCAGCCACGCCTAACATCACTCGCAGACGGCAACGTAATACTGCTAACCTCGCCCTATCTCTACATCTTCCACTACACCTCTGGCTTTCTCTGTGGGTCTCTGGAATTGTCAGTCAGCCGTCAACAAAGCTGACTTCATTTCTGCCTTTTCTTTAAAATCCACTCTCAGCATCTTGGGCTTGACTGAGACCTGGATTCGTCCAGAAGACTCAGCAACCCCAGCTGCTCTCTACTAATTTCTCTTTCTCTCATACTTGGCGTCAAGTTGGTCGGGTGGGGTACTGGCCTGCTCGTTTCACACAATTGGAAATACTCAACCCACTCTACCCTTTGCAATTACAACTCATTTGAATGTCATGCCATTACTGTATCAGCTCCGATAAAACTCCAGATTGTGGTAATCTACCGTCCCCCTGGACAAATTCTAGCCACCTTCCTAGAGGAGCTGGACGGGTTGTTGTCCTCTTTGTGGAGGATGGCATTCCACTCTTAGTCTTTGGTGATTTCAACATTCACCTAGACAAGCCTTATGCTACAGACTTCCACTCGCTACTAGCTTCATTTGATCTCAATCGCCTTACCACTACTAGCACGCACAAATCAGGCAACCAACTTGATTTAATTTACACACGCAATTGTACTGCAGATAACATTCTGGTACAACCGCTACATATCTCGGACCATTTCTTCATTACATTTACACTACATTTTGCTACCCGTGTGCCACCAACCCCCCTACCGGTTACTTTTAGACGAAACCTGCGCTCCCTTTCTCCTTCCCATCTTTCCTCTGTGGTATCCTCCTCTCTTCCCTCACCTACCCATTTCTCATCTCTGGATGTAAACGCAGCTACTGAAACTTTATGCTCTACCTTAACTTCTTGTCTAGACGACATTTGTCCTCTCTCCTCTAGGTCAGCACGGACTGCCCCTTCTAACCCCTGGTTATCTGATGTTCTTCGTGAACATCGGACTAAACTCAGAGCGGCAGAGAGAAAATGGCACAAATCAAACAACCCGTCGGACCTGAGTAGGTATCAGTCTCTGCTCTCATCTTTCTCTGCTGATGTCCACACTGCCAAATCCTCACATTTCCACAACAAGATCAACAGCGCCCAGACATGCGTAATCTCTTCAGAACATTTAATTCTCCTCTGTCCCCTCCACCACCTCCCACCACTTCTATTACAGCTGATGACTTTGCTACTTTTTACAGACAAAACTAGATCGATCAGTGATCAGTTCTCATCTCCACGCACACAGGACCCCCAACCAACCACTTCCACTGCTAAACCTCCCATTTTCTCCTTCTGTCCCCTGACGGAGGCTGAAGTATCCAAACTTCTCCTCTCCAACCATCCTACAACATGTCCTCTTGACCCAATCCCTCGCACCTTCTGCAAGCAATCTCTCCCACGCCTACCGACACTCACACACATCATCAACACATCCCTCCTCACAGGCATCTTCCCCACTGCGTTCAAGCAGGCTCGGGTAACCCCACTGCTCAAAAACCTACATTAAACACTTCTCTTATAGAAAACTATAGACCTGTCTCTCTCCTTCCATTCATAGCGAAAACACTTGAACGTGTTGTCTTCAACCAGGTCTCATTGTTTCTTTCACAGAACAACAAACTGGACGCTAAACAGTCAGGTTTCAGGAGTGGCCATTCAACTGAGACTGCGCTTCTCTCGGTCACTGAAGCCCTGCGAATTGCAAAAGCCCATTCCAAATCATCAGTCCTCATTCTGCTGGATCTATCTGCCGCTTGACACTGTCAATCATCAGATACTCCTCTCCACTCTCTCATCACTGGGCATCGCTGGAATTCCACTCGCTGGTTTGAATCCTATCTCACTGGTAGGTCTTTCAGGGTGGCCTGGGAGGGAGGTATCCAAAGCACATACACTGGTCACTGGGGTTCCTCAGGGATCGGTTCTTGGACCCTCCTCTTCTCCACATACACTACATCACTGGGTCCCATCATACAGGCACATGGATTCTCCTACCACTGCTATGCTGATGACACACAGCTCTATCTCTTTTCAACCAGATGATCCAACGGTAGCTGCAAGGATCTCAGGTTGCCTGTCAGACATCTCGGCATGGATGAAAGAACATCACCTCCAGCTCAACCTGGCAAAGACTGAGCTTCTTGTCTTTCCTGCCGCCCAACTCTACAGCATGACATCACGATCCAGTTAGGTTCATCAACAATTACCCCATCAACTTCGGTCAGAAATCTTGGTGTAATCTTTGATGACCAGCTGACCTTCAAAGACCACATTGCAAAGACTGCTCGATCTTGCAGGTTTGCACTACACAACATCAGAAAGATCAGGCCCTTTCTGACGGAGCATGCTGCACAACTTCTTGTCCAGGCCCTTGTCATTTCTAGGCTGGACTACTGCAATGCTCTTCTGGCTGGACTTCCATCAAACACAGTCAAACCTCTACAAATGATTCAGAATGCGGCACGACTGGTCTTCAAGGAACCCAAAAGAGCCCATGTTACACCTCTCTTTATCTCATTGCATTGGCTACCAATCGCAGCTCGCATCAAGTTCAAGACACTGATGCTTGCTCATAGAACAACCACAGGCTCAGCACCCGCCTACATGCACTCACTATTAAGAATCTACATCCCTCCAGAAATCTGAGATCTGCTAGTGAGCGACGCCTCGTGGTACCATCACAAAGAGGCTCAAAATCACTCTCCAGAACATTCTCGTTCACCATTCCTGGCTGGTGGAATGATCTTCCCACCCATATTCGGAGTACTGGATCCCTGTCAATCTTCAAGCAACAGCTGAAAACTCATCTCTTTCGACACTACTTGACTTCAACCTACACATAAAAAAAAAAAAAATCTTTCTCCTTACTTATTCCTTCCCTTGCTAGCTTGTACTTATTTAAACAATGCCTGAGACTTGGTGTTACAAGCACTTCCTTTGTCGAATTGCCTCTTCAAGATGAATCGCTTCATGTGTTCCCCAAATTGTAAGTCGCTTTGGATAAAAGCGTCTGCAAAATGACTAAATGTAAATGTAAATGTAAATGTTATACTCCTCATATGAATGTCTGCATGACATGTATAATTCAGTTTAGACAGTTTGCAAGAATGTTTAGCGTCCGTGATCGGATCCTCTCCGGAGGTACCACAAGCAAAACGGTTCCATATCGGGGTCCACTTGCACAGCTCAACGGATCTGGAACAGATAAGGATTACGGATACGGACCGGATCCGGAACAGACCCTGTATCCACTAATAAAGCGGTTCATACCTTATTTAAAATGGGTAATTTGTCCAAAACTAGTTATGGAAATACCTAAAGTAGAGCTGACAAATATTATATAGACTAGATTGCTTTATGAAAGCTTAAATATTCCATATGTCTCCCTTTATTAATATTAATAAAGCATAAAATCATTCAAAACTTGAAAAAATCTAAACTTTCCTTAATAATAAATAATTTAATCAAATGCAACCACAAATTGTACAAAAACATTATTTTATTTAATGAGAAACTTTACCTCTAAAAGAAAATTCAGTTCCAATAACTTTGTAAAGTTAATCTTTACGAATGAAGTAGTCCAATTCAGCTATAAGGAATTTTATAGCACACAAAAGTTTCATTATTCACTTTGTGTCAGCTTGATGTTGATTTAATAAAATTCAATATCAGTGAAAATGTTGCAAAATTAATACATTATGAAACAAAGTCAATTCAGCAATAAAGAAGCTCTGGAGAAAACAGTGAAATCATAATCCAACTCGATTCAGTTCAAGTCTTGCCATTATACAATAGTGTCAGGACAGTCAAATCAATATTATTCCTGAATATTCAGTGTTTTTTAAACCTCAGCTAAGCAATCCAGAGGTGACAGTGGAACCCAAACTCCAGCAGGTGACTGAAACCAAGAAAAAACACCTGGAGCAGTCAGCTCAGCTCTCCTCTGGTTAAATGAACAAAGATGGTGTGATTATGATTTCAGACTGCATCACTAGTGAGATTGTGGACTGATGTCATTCACAATATTTCATCCAGCTCCTACTGCTGAAGATCAGGATCCGTCACGCTGTAATTCGGTCGGAGGAGAAGTTGTAGTCTGTCCAGCAGGGCTGCTGTTTATCCAGTAGTGGACAGCTTGTTTAACAGTGACTGTAAGCATGATAAAACTGCATCGTGGTCCTAGCAGCTCCTGGCCGGACACGTTCACTGCTGGCCGTAGGGGTCTGTGCAGAGGACTTGTCTGTTTCTCGTGGTCTTCGCTGAGGATCTGTGATCTGATGTCTGTCCAGTCGTGATGTTCACTTGTCGTGGTCTTCACTGACATTCAGGGCTGCGTTGTGGTCGTCTCCGGGTGCAGGTCCATCATCTGGTTTGGATACGGACCGGATCCGGCTGGCTACGATAACCTTAGGACAAGAGTGAGACAGAAACACTGAAATAAGCAACAAGTATCAGTGTTGACTTTTTCTCACAGCACCTGTCACTATATAGATGTGGTTTGGCAAGGAGAAATGCTGCTCTCTTTGCAACACCCCGAGAGCAAGCCTCCATCATATCCTGTCAGGCGGAATGACCAGGTCCTTAGGAGGCTGGCAGAGATCCTGGAGAGACAGAGGCAGGAAGCGAGTAGAGGGCATTCTGCACCAGCAGTCCATTACATCCAGTTTGTTCAGGAAGGGGGAGGTGGAACAAGCACCACGGAGTGCCACGGAGACCAACCCTCTTGACCCAGGACTGCAGCATGAGAGTCGACCTTGACAGGAAGCTTCAGTTCCCCACTGAGATCACCAGCACAAGCCTGCGCCCAGACATTGTGATATGGTCCAGCAGCTCCAATACAGTACTCCTTATTGAGTTAACCATTCCGTGGGAGGCAGGGATGGAGGCTGCATTGGAAAGGAAGAGGTTGAAATACGATGATCTCACTGCTGAGTGCAGGGATGGAAAACCATCATTTATCCGGTGGAGTTGGGATGCCGTGGCTTCGTGGGGACATCAGCTGTTCACCTCTTGAGAGAGCTGGGAGTGTCTGGAGCATGCTTTAGGAAGGCCCTCAAAGATCTGGCTGAAGAAGCCAAGAAGAGTAGATTTTGGCTCTGCATAAAGAGGAAGGACGTGTGTTGGGGCACCACCTAGCACAGACGCAGGCTGCAGGGGGTGACGGGGAGACGTCTCTGTCACTGCCGTGCCACCAGGAGACGTTCTGGGTTAAAAGAGGCGAAACGTCAATGAGCGGTGGTACCTGGCTGATGAGCCTGCAGCCTGCCAGTTCGTAGGCACCAAAGGAGGTGTGTTAGGCAGCAGTGCCCTAGCAGGTAAAGACCTACCTGTGTAACTTTTGTTTTTAATGTCTAATTGTAAACAAACAGGTTTGTTTTTAAGTTTGACATGAGACCGCTCCACACTACGCTCGCTGGAAGTAGGATGCTGCCATCTTGGAAACCACATCAAATAACTCGTGTCATTGAGGTCAGGGTTGATCGATCTGCACCAAGTTCACAGGTCGGATATCCATCATCAAGTGGTGATCCAGACGTTATTTCCAAGTAGGAAATGGGAAAAATCCAAATGTTAAGTTGGTAAATCCCAGGTAAAAGACAATTCTGTGCAACGTTCCTTTACCAGGGGATAAAAGTGAGTTTCAGGAAAAATATAAGACAATTTGGGGCTAAGTGCAGTGTTAAAAGCCCTTTTAAGGGGAAAATCTGAGCCATACTGGTAGCCTACTTTTAGTATTAAAAAACTGCACCTGATGTGGCTGCAAACATCTTGTGGTTAAAATGTAGTTTGTGATTTGATTCACTGAGTGTTTTAGATTCACTGAGCAGTATGTGACACATGCAAGTTGAAGATGTTTGCAAGTTCATCTCATCAAAAATAAACAATATCAAAAGTAAATAAGATAAATAAAAACACTGTATCAACTGGTGGCTTGAACAGATTTTACTGCTGTAATTGTGCCCACGTTGTTGTTAATATGGCAAGGCAAGTTTATTTATATAGCACATTTCATACACAATGGTAATTCAAAGTGCTTTACATAAAAGGACCAAACAGGGAACTTTTAAACTTTTAAATGATTTGGAAATTGATTTAAAATTAATTTAAAACAGTTAAGAATAGAAAATGATTATGAATAGAATACAGTGCAGTAAGTTCAGACATAGACCAGTGTTCATCAGTAAATGCACAGCTGAACAGATGAGTTTTGAGTCTGGATTTAAATCTGGCTAATGTTTCAGCAGATCTGATCTCTTCTGGAAGCTGCTTCAGCTGCGGGCTGCATAATAGCTAAAAGCAGACTCTCCTGGTTTTGTGTGAACCCTTGGTATTTCTAACTGACTCGATCCTAATGATCTGAGTGGTCTGTTGTACATATCCTAAAATTGCTTAAGTACAGATCATGATGAATAAAAATCTAACAAGATCATTTTAGAGCAATTTAACAAATATACATAATCTTGCCATTCAAATGGGTCTCCAAAATGTGTGGGCCTGTTTCTTAGTCTGTCTTTATTTCAAAGTAAACTTTTTGTAAATTATATAATTTAAGAATTCAACGTTTTACACAGAACCTTTGCTCCTCAGATGTCTCTCTGCACACTACAGTCTCAGTAGTATACCTGACGCTGACGGTGTTGTTGGCTGTGCAGGTGAGTGTAGCCAGGCCCGTCGCCAAGGGGGGGCATTAGGGGGCAGTGCCCCCCTAAATGACTCGACGTGCCCCCCTGCTTACATGATCACGAGTGAACTTAATATTGAGAACGAAAAACATTTATTTTACTGATCTAGTCTATGAATATTGCGTGGAAAAAATCATGTATTCAGCAGCATTTAGCTCAAAGAACCACTCATTTCTACAACGGTAAATTATTATGAAGCTAATAACACAGTGGTGTGGTTCTCTTAGCAGTATGATAAACAACTTATGTTCAAATTCTGAATGGATAATATATGACAGAAAGCTCCCTTTACAGCAATTAAAAAGCTGTCACCCATCTAGTTCATCATCACGATCTCATAGTTAAGTTATAATCAAGGAATCTCTCTCTACACTGCGCAGTGAATCTCTATTTAAATAGTGTTACAAAGAGAAGATTCGCGAGCGTGCAGAACTAAACTCTGGCGATTTGAGCAGTGATTCTAACAGCCTACATACAAGTCATAATATAACAGTAACACAAAAGTCGACAGATTATCGACAGACTATCTTTTTAAATATGTTTTAAAATAGAACGTGATCAATTTAAGTAATAATACAGGTTGTTATTTTTTGGTGAATGTCTGTTTCTGAGATCATAAAAAAGTGTGCCCCCCCCCACTGAAGATTTTCTGGCAACGGCCCTGAGTGTAGCGCTCTCTGCTGGACGGAGGCTGATATTCAGGTGAGATCCTTGAGTCTGGATCTGATGACCGGTCCAGCTGTAGGAGGGATTCTGATCACTGGACGCCAGACACCGGAGATGAAATGTGCAGATGTCCTGCAGGCAGGTAACACTACATATCTCTGATGAGATCTGTAGCAGAATAATATGAAAAAGTAATTATATTAGCATACTAAAGTATTTAACTTAATTTAAATGAGTATGAACGTATTCAGCGTCAGTTCATAAATATGTCATTTTAAAATTTGCTATTTTCATCTTAACAGCATTGACAGAATAAATATCAAACTCACCATGAACATGAAGCACAATGAATGTTGTATTATATGTATGTGACCACCCTGCAGTTTGTGTCATAAAAACATTAAATTATTTGTATATATTTTGTTATGTATTTATGTATGTCTATTTCTATTTACACGTGTATATAAGTTTAATTTAAATTACTTTAATGTGTTACAATGAGTTCGCACTGAACAGTATAGCTACATTTTCTGAATTCTGGGTGACAGTTGAGAAAGTAGAGCTATAAAAAGTGTGTTAATGTTTATACTGTAGTGCATTTGTTCTGTCACACTTCAAGGGAAGCACGGGAACCAGGAAAAGTAGGAATTTCACAAAACTTGAGTTTTAATCCACACGGAACACAAATCACAGGCAGGAAGACATTCAAAGACCGACAAACACTAACTGAAAGGACTGGGGCTTTTAAAGACAGGACAATCAAGGAACTAAGGAGACACACCTGGAATTAAATTAACAATCAGACGGGAAAAACTGGGTCACAGAACACATGGGGAGCAAAAACATAACAAAAACATGACATGTTCATTGTTAATATATATTTATATTAAAGTATTTGGTAATTTTAAAATGAAAGCCTTCTTAATGTTTTTAAATGGTTGTATTTGTGTTTCACTGCTGAATTACATTTACATTTACAGCCACATTTGGCCCGGGGACCAAGCCGAGTCTCAGCCAGATCTGCCTTAAAGTGTCTGGGCCAGACCTGGGCCACATAAAATAATAGAAGTCACTCTACAGTATGCGGGCCAGATTTGGGCAATGTCAATAAATAAGAGTCATTTTACAGGGCGTGGGCCGCATCTGGGCCAGAGGAAATTGTTTGAGTTGGTTTTTAGTGTGTGGGCCAGTTTTGCGCCAGGGACCCAGCCAGAATTGGGCCAGAAGTTAGGGAAGGTTGTGGCCAGGTGGGCCAGACAAATTTTGTTATCTGGGAAACCTCGCAAGGCTAGTCTCCCTTCTGGTATATCAACCAATCATTATAGAGATGTAAATTACGTGATATTAGTTTGAACGTATGAAGTAAGTTACTTATGATGAGTAGCGATACTGAATATTTGATCGCCAACAGATTTATTTATTTTTTACACCCCAACAGATCGCCAACAGATTTACCAAGCTGTCATTCAAACAGTGTACACAAATTAAAAATAAAGGGAGAACAAGCCTAAAACTGGATGTAGGCTAAGCTACAGCAGTCGGCTTAATTAAATGGCACAACAGCAGCTCGCTTTTAACACAGACTTTTATGTTTACTTCAAGTGATAGGCCAGGTAACGTAAGTTAAATTATATTATCTTGCTGTATGAGTCCTTTTCTTTACGTTTTCTGACTAAAACCAACCAAAAAGCTATTTTAAAGTGGTTAAGCAAATAGGCTACGTTAATAATATTAATCAGCAGGGATCCCCAGACCATGCCGCCTCTTTTTTAAAACCCACGAGCCGCCATGGTATTCAGTGGGAGCGGGCATGAGTCAGTGTGTTTTCGGTAGTTATTTTAATTTAAATTTATCATCGTCATGGTAAATTACTGTGATTGTGGAGGTTGCACAAACTCCAGCCCGTCAGGATATCGAGTCCACAGGTTTCCTAACAAGAAATAGGACGGTGTCTTCCAGGCCTCGGTGCGTTTGTGCAGCTGAAGAGACTGGACTTCTCTAATGCATCTGCTTCAGGAAATGCGGTGGTGTGTAAGCGATCACTTTATATAAAACACTTGTATAAACACTTTATAAGCACTTGTATATGCTTTATATAAAATCACTTTGTATAAATACCGGAAGATTATCATTCTGGCAATATGATACAGTTCAACATGGGATACCGAAGCAAAAAGCGAGTGAGACTCCACGTTCCTTCATCGGGTCCCGGTCCGCCTGTGGTTCGGCCGCTGGCGGGAGACATGATGCTCACGGATCCGTCAGAGATGCAGCTCCACGAAAATGTCAACTGTGCACCATAAGTCTTGTTTTTTAACATTTGCTAACTACCAAGTTATTTAAATAATGAGACACAATGAGATGTATGTAAGTTGTTGTAAAGCACCGCAGCTAGCATTCCCTGCTAAAAACAAAACAATAGAAGCCTAATTGAAACCATCACAGAAATTCTAATGGTTTCCATTAAAATACCATTATAAACCATTAGCTTTTTCCAGTAAAACCATTACAAAATTCCTTTTTGTAGTGTGTTTTGGGCATTTTTCCAACAGGATTTAACATCCCACCAATAGAATCCATCACATACCAGACACAATTACAGTTTCCATTAAAACCAATACAATTCCCATTATAACCATTACATTTTCTATTGTGTTTTGGGCAGGGTTCTTTTTTTTCAGCAGGGTTAGCGTCGCAGCTATCTGTAAGCATTAGTAATATAGTTATATTTTTAAAAAACGTGTAAAAACCTACCTGGTCTCATGGCATTTACGTACCTGGGTGCACTTTTTAGCGTGACATGAAATACGTACCAATAAGTACATATCACTGCAGTTTCCAAAATAAATGAACACTTTCACACAAATTTACAGAGTTGCGATTAATAAAGCGTAATTTTCGCACAATTACTTGAAGAATATCATGCTATGACTTCAAAACAATATTAATATGCTGAGAGATTTGAAAACCGATGCTTTTGAACGTTAGCATCGCACACATCCAGCTTCATATCTATGGGTTTTCATAGATGATAAGTTTGTTCGGTGGTTCACGGAGTACGGAGACGGACTTCAAAAGTAAGAAGCACCGGTTCGAATCACTTGTAATTACGGTTCGACAAAGCAGTTAAAATCTGCGTGAAAGGAAGTTCGAATGGCACAGATGCAACAGCTAATACGTTTTTATATCAGTTTTGCATTTGTTAACACTATCGGGTAGGTTTAGGGCTGGATTTGGTGTAGGGCATATTTCCAACACGATAGAGCATTAATCTTTAGCGACAGTCCCCGGATATTTGAATTCTGAACCGCTGCAATACGTATCTGAAGCAACGTAATAAAAAAACAGCAATACGTACCAATATTTACGTAATAAAAACGTGCCAGGGTTCACATATTGAACCTGTGTTTTAGCGCCACTTAGTGGACATTTCTATTTGAAACTGCGGCGAAACGTGCAGCAAGGTACGTAAAACGGTGGGCGCTATATCACGTAACAGTGTCGGATATTAATGAGCATGACACGTCTGATCAATGCGTATTAGTTTCTGTTACTGGTCAAAACTCATAAATGAACAATACTAGCTTTGCTCTTGCCTGATTACATATCGTTAGCTAACGTGTGTATATCTGTAAGCTAACACTGGTCTCTCACCAAGACACCTGCCCTGTTCTCCTCACACATCAACTCAATGTGTCTCCTCCGACCGTTGTTCTGTCTAATCCGGGCCTGTTCCTGCTCTCTTGGCTGCATAACAGGCTCGTAATTTTATCCGTGGTCCATCATACGAGTGTAAATAAACATTTAAAATTTCCTCAGCGTCCTCAACTGTCATTGCGATCCATTGTTTTCCTGCAGTGCTGTCAACTAATTTTCAGGGGAAGTTGCTAAAGGAAGGTTGATTTGTTGCTAAAAGTTGCTAAATGACATTGTGACGTCATTGTGTAATCACAGTGCAACATTGTGTCACTGCATCAAATCTCAGCAAAAATATATTTTATATAAGTTAATTTAGATTTGTTAGTAAAATAATAAATGCATACTATAACATTAAAATATAGATAGGCCTAAGTGTATTTTTAATACAATATTGAATAATTAAACACACATTTTTGAACAATTTAAGTTTTTTTTTTTTTATTAAAGTGTGAAAGTGAAAGTGAAAGTGAAGTGACATACAGCCACGTATGGTGACCCATACTCGGAATTTGTGCTCTGCATTTAACCCATCCAACGTGCACACTGTTGTGCTTATATACCGGTTAAAAGACCCTAAAACTTCATAATTCACATCTTCATCATCCATAAGTACCTTCTAAATAGCGAATGCATAATTACCTCTTATCTGGATGGATGTCGTTAATGATTCCGGGTGCTTTCCAGCCGGTGACCGTCCTGGCTCAGTCAAATCCGTACCTCTTGAAGCTCGGTTAAGTTATATTCAGGTTCAGATAACAAGTTATTATTATTCTTCATCAGTCAGGAACCTAGGTGTGCTGTTCGATAGCAATCTTTCATTTGAAAGCCATGTTTCTAGCATCTGTAAAACTGCATTTTTCATCTCAAAAGCATATCTAAATTGCGACCAATGCTCTCAACGTCAAATGCAGAAATGTTAATTCATGCTTATGACCTCAAGGTTAGACTATTGTAATGCTTTATTGGTGGTTGTTCTGCACGCTTGATCAACAAACTACAGTTGGTCCAAAATGCAGCAGCTAGAGTCCTTACTAGAACCAGGAAATATGACCATATTAGCCCGGTTCTGTCAACACTGCACTGGCTCCCTATCAAGCATCGGATAGATTTTAAAATCTTGTTAATTACTTATAAAGCCCTGAATGGTTTAGCTCCTCAGTACTTGAGCGAGCTCTTATCGCATTATATAACGTCCGCTGCGTTCTCAAAACTCTGGCCGTTTGATAATACCTAAAATATCAAAATCGACTGCGGGCGGCAGATCCTTTTCCTATTTAGCACCCAAACTCTGGAACAGTCTACCTAACACTGTTCGGGAGGCAGACACACTCTGTCAGTTTAAATCTAGATTAAAGACCCATCTCTTTAGCCTGGCTTACACATAACACATTAATACGCTTCTATTATTCAAATCCGTTAAAGGATTGTTAGGCTGCATTAATTAGATCAACCGAACCGGGAACACTCCCCATAACACACGATGTACTCGTTACATCGTAAGTAGAATGGCATCTGCGCTAATGTTTGTCTGTTTCTTTCCTAGTCTGTTTCTCGGTCCGTGTCCGATCAGATGGTGGGTCGGCGCCGGAGGTGACGTCTGCGGCCCTGATCGTCGGCGGAGACCAGGACGCCCGGATGACCCCAGAGATATATCCCCAGATATATCAACCAAAAATAACAAAATAACTAAAATATAATAAAATACCTAACTACATAATACTACTATTGTTAGAAATTGCAACAAAATTAAAATAGAAATAGAAACTTTTGAACTGCGGGTTTCGTCTGGTCAGAGGAGAACTGGCCCCCCGACTGAGCCTGGTTTCTCCCAAGGTTTTTTTCTCCATTATGTCTCAGAGGAGTTTTGGTTCCTTGCCGCTGTCGCCTCTGGCTTGCTCAGTTGGGGACACTTAATTTCTAGCGATTATCGCCGATTTGATTGCACAGATACTATTTAAACTAAACTGAGCTAGACAATGACATCTCTGAATTCAATAATGAAATGCCTTTAACTGAAAATTGAGTGTTTAATCTTATTACTGACATTACTGACACTCTATCCTCCAATTTGATACTGTTAAGTGCTTTGACACAATCTGTATTGTAAAAGCGCTATATAAATAAAGGTGACTTGACTTGACTTATTAATTAATCACTCAGAGACTTGTTTAAGAAAGTTAACGAATCACCAAAGCATTGGTTTCGTTTTATTAAAAAAACAAATAACTCATAAGCAAATAACAATAAAATAACAGCGAGTAGTCTTCACCACGAAGTGCCGGCCCTGACATATAGTCTAACAAGCATTTATATAGTTCTTGCACCGCTTGTAACTGCCTCCTCCATCCCAGGCAGGAAACATGACCTTTATGTCAGAGTCTATACAAAAGTAATGTCAAAAGTTCAGAAGGAAATATTACAACATCTCTAGATAGCAAGCGTGTCTAGTTCTATTTTAAACTATAGGAAAAAATTATGACATCTTTTTCAAACATAAGCAACATATAAACCTATATGCCTAAACCACAATATAACACCTCTAGCAGGTGTTAAGAGCATCTTATGCCACGGTTTAGCTAAAGGTTCCACCTTGCATGGAAATGGAAAGTGCATCCTCTTGCTTTTAACCGTCATGTTACAAAATAAGCACAGCAACTATATAACCGTTAAACCTACAAGATTATAATCATCTATGGTTTCAACATAAGATATATTTATACATAGCTTTCAACACTCATATTTTTATAACAGGAGTCTAGAGTTTCACTGTCTCTAAATCATTTGTTAACTTTTGCAGTTCATCTGAATAATCACATAATTCAATCATCTCTCTTATTAATTTCATTATTCTTTTATTTGTCGTTTCCTGTTTTCTCATCAGTCTCAATATTGCCTTCATCTTGATCTTCTGGTCCTCTCGCTCTCTCTTGGGCCCGTCTGCGACGTTCCTACTCCCTACTCCAGTCTCTTTGTATCCCTTGAACTAAAAAATCATCAAAATCAACTTCTATTTTATCTGACCTCTTCCTCACGTTCCTGTTAGAGGATTGATCAGAGAATCAGGGAATAAGTTCGAGTGAGATCGAGTCTCGGGCCAGCAGGGATTGTAGGTGGGGGCCTGGGGTTCGTGCCTTGCTCAAGGGCACCTCAGCCTAGTATTGAGGTGGAGAGAGCGCTGGACATTCACTCCCCCCACCTACAATCCCTGCCGGCCCGAGACTCGAACTCACAACCTTTGGATCACGAGTCCAACTCTCTAACCATTAGGCCACAACTTCCCTTATTAGCTAGTAAACTAGTAAACATACACATTCTGAACTATTATAGTTTGAAGCATTGTGTATAAGTGGTTAGTTAGTATACTACACTCTAAGACAAATCTGTAAAAATAGGGCACAATCCACTGTTAACGTGTTAGAAATGAAAATGTGTTAGAAACAAGAAATGTTCTGTATTGATTTTTCACAAGATTTTTTTTTTTTTCCTGCATTTTAAATTACGCATTGTATTTTGTGCTTTTGGGTTACAATGGATAATGGAAAATGGATATGTCCTGGAAAATTACAAGTACCCTTTCCATTTTTCATTAAATAGCCTACAGTTGGTTGTAGCCTATTTTTTATTTTTTTTTATTTGATTATTTAAGGTGTATTTTCTGTATACTTTTATTTTTGGACTATTAATAAAGTCATCTAATAGTATGTGAGAGAGTCAGTGGTAATATTGATGCGTTCCTATCAGTCCGTGTTAGAGGAGCTCAGCTCAGCCGGACAGTTAGTCTGCTCCTGACCACAGTGACTGAGCTCGAGCTGGTAAACTTGCTTTCAGAAACCAAATCTAGTGACAATAAGTCAGAATAACTGAAATAAGCCTGGCTTATTTGGTAAACTATAGTTTTATGAAACAGCCCCTGAATAAAAACATCTCTGGGCTGAAATGCCATCAGTTTGAACATTTCTCATTTGTGGACCCATAGAAGAACTTATAAACTGCTGTAAAATGTATTTATTTTTATTTTACAGTTTTGTTTGTTCCCTGAATATCTTTAGAGAGCAACTTTTAATAGCTTTTAATAGGTTATAGTGAATTTGACTCATTAAAAAACTCTTTTTGGAGTAGATGATGAGTCCGGAGGTCTTTCTGTGTGAGTTTGCTGTTCTCCGTGTGTTGGTTTGGTTTCTCTCAGTCTAATACAGCACAGGTGAATTAGAGACACTAAATTGTCCGTATGTGTGAGAGTGTGATCGTGTGTCTGTTATCTTGTGAGTTTCCCAGCCTTCAGCCTCAGACTCCAGCATCCTGTGACTCTACGAGCGGTTTGAAGAATGGATGAAATCAGGATGAAGTTTGTTCCTCTGTTACGGCAAACTGGCTGTGGTCTTCAGTAGATGTAACTGTGAGACACACACACACACACAAAACATATTGATTCATAACATATAAAAAGACAGAGAGTAAAGGTCTGTCTGTCAGTGAATGTGAATGGTTTGAGAAAAGACACTCAGAGGAGAGACGGATCAGACAGAAGTTGTACCTCTCGCTCTGCAGCATTTGAACAGCAGCACGACTGTCGACAGCAGATACGGACAAGCTGCCAGAAGAAAACTGAGGATGTTGAAGACAGAAATCTGACCTGAACGTGACAGAAAAACAGAGAAACAAGCACTTATTCATAGCTTTCAGTCACGTGACCGGCTCGAAGACTTGGAGGGCAAAACATCCAGAACTGCAGCACAAGCCTGTCAATTTTCCATCTGTCTCCCAGCCGCAAATATTTAATCAGCTCTCAAAAGAATAAAACAAAGGTATGTGAACAAAATGCAAGTTTTTAATATCTGCATTTTACTACATTACTACTTAATGCAATTGTAGATGTTTATTTTAAACAACAAGCAAGTGTTTATCACAGTATTTACTCACCATTAACATACAGATTTATTCGGTTACTCTCCTGTGATGATTGTGGTCTTTCATCTCTCTGTCCTCTACACCAGTACTGACCCTGATCAGACTCAGTAGCTCCTCTGATAGTGAGAGTGTCTCTGTTTACAGTGTAACGATCAGACGTCTGTAACATTACACTGTCTTTAAACCACTCATATCTCCAGTTATTATGATCAAACTCTATAACACACGTCAGATTGACTGTCTCTCCAGTGAATATAGTCTTTGGTGTCACAATCACTGTAGATGTGGGTAAATCTGTTAAAGATAAAAGCAGACACAGATAAAATAGATGTACAGATGTTCTTTGTTACAAAGTGGTTTACTGTGGTTTATGCGTTCGTAAATCAAGGCAATGATTAAACAGATAACAGTTAACTAAATCAGTTTCACACTGTTCCTGTTAGTAGCTTGATTTATTGATACTGTGATTATTTTATATACAGAAAAGCGATCAAATGTTGTTCTCTTTATAATCGCTGGAGTCTATCAGTGATGAAGCCTGTGACTCGAACAGTGGTTAAACTCCTGTAATAATCACTTACACAGTTTACCCTGCTCAACAAGTCATTTACATTGTTTTCATTGTGTTAGTTATGATGATTTGTGAGATTGTGTTTATTGCATCATGTTTCAGACACGAGTGTTCGGCTACAATGCTCACTGCTGCAACCTTTGATAGATCGAAATATAATGCTATAATCAACACTTTTCACCATTAGTTCATCTTGGTGTCTGTTTTAGTAAAAGTTTTTGAGGATTGTCAGTCAATCATAGCAGTGTGTGTTTACATTAAAGTCTTGTAACAAGCCCTTTCCAACAGAGCATTCAAATCAGAGGCTACATGCAGCGAGGTTACAAAATAATCATTTATATCTATATTTTCAATGTTTTGATGGAAAACATACTAGGGCAGTCAAATAAATATTTGAATTTCGAATATTTGTTGAATTCAAAATAAAAATCCACATTCGAATGCAAAAACTTTCTATTTGAATTTTAGTTGTGCGTCAGGCAGCCTTATCAGTGGCATACGAGACGCGATGACGATGTTGCATTTTAATGCTTTTGTTAGTGTATCCAGCTGAACCCACTAGATGTAGCACTGCTCATTTAAAATACTGCGGAAAAAGAGAACATCAATGTGAAGAAGATCTACGGCAAAACTGAAACCAAGCCGTTCACACAGAGCACATATTTATTACATCTATCACCATTGCACTCGCGTTTCGCATAAGTCACATGTTTAGAAAGCCATGTAAAATTAATGTAAGTTCAAATTTTAATAAAACATGTCTCGAGAATGTATGGTGTTTTTTTCCTCATCCCACTTCATCTCATGTTTTTAAATGGAAAAAAAAAGTACTCTTTGTGATTGGTTTTCGGTCCTTTGTGTTAAACAACACATACATCCATGATGCTGTTTTGTTTCTAGTTGTTCAAGCAACTTAACATTATTTTAAACAGTATGCACTTTTTTCAAAGATAGTCATGTTATTTTATTACTTTGAATAAGTGATATTTTGCTGGATGCGCTCCTCTTGTGGCCTCAGGAGAGAAGCTAAATTTAGCGTCAGTACTGTTCAGTGCATTGAATCAACACCATTGATCTCTTTGAAATTAAACATCACAGGTGACACATTGATCGTGTAAACCCATAAATGATCTGTCAAGCATTGTTTTTGAAGATTTTATGGACCGTTTTGCGTTTTGTTTTGGGGAGTGCCCTCCCATCTGCGGCGCGCGTGTCAGGTTGCGTTCCGAGGCGCACGCTCTCTCTCTCTCTCTCTCTCTATGGAAAAAGATAATGGTTTTAAGGAGAAAATCAGAATAAATAAACATTTTTAAACAGAACAGTTTTAAGACACACTCCCCAGCTCGCACATATATTCGGTTGGCTGTATAAAAATAATTGAAATAATATAGGCTATCAATGAGAAGTGATACATACTAATAAAATGTTTAGTTTAACAAATAAAATGGTCTTACGTTCTTCATGGTATACCAGTTGGCATCAAATGACCTGATTACAAAAATTGTGTTTAGTTTAAACTTTAATTATGTATTCCTCTCTGCAGAGTGAGCACGCTCCTGTCTGTCTGCCTCTGTGTGTGTGTGTGTGTGTGTGTGTGTGAGACGCAGGCCTACAACTGTGCCCCCATAGATCTTGTTTGGATATTATCTTTGGGTCTGTAGGGGAAAAGCATGGATAATAAGGTTTATTCTATATCTGTTCTATATCTATGTGAGTAAAAATAATAACCTAAACGGTAAGTTGAAACAAGCTCGGCTGATACGCCTCTTTAATTTCATGTTGGATGGTGAAAAATCCGCATTCTGATGCATCTAAAGCGTTAGACAAAGGCATGAAACCACGATACACGAACAAAAATATTGAATAAAATATGATGAATGAATGTAAAATATGTTTTCTTTGTTCAGTTAAGAAGGTTCGTCTATTGGACCTTAGAAAATAAGAGCAAATAATTTAAAGATCAAATACTTTTAAATGTAGGTTTGTCAAAAAGAAAGAAGAATCTTTATCTAGTTTAGTTGTGTTTAAAATAAATAAAATCCCTTTCTTAAAAAACATTGTGTCAAACTTAATTGGTAACCTGATTCTCACTTCCTCATGTATTCATCACATATTTGTCAGACTTATAAAAGTAGTGGGAACCTTTGTGCAGTAATAAAAGTAAATCTTATAAATCAAAGAGAATCGATTAATGACTTTGTTAGAACACAACGGATATGAAACTACAACTGGTAGCCTTTTATTCAAGCTTTAAAGGAAGTTGATGCTTTAAAACAGTAAGTCTTATACAAATGCACAATACTTGATTTTTGAAAAAGTTCTGATCTGAACTGCTGACCTTCCTGAATGGTGCCTCTGTGTGTGTGTGTGTGTGTGTGTGTGTTTGGGTGGGTGTGGGTGTGAGGATCTGTTTGGAGTTGTCATTCCCTATTTTTAAAAACATTTGTCAACCTGATTTCTTTTGTAATATCATGTTTTGACCTTATATTTACTATGAATTGCATCTTTGTAAAAATAAGAAAAGTAATAAATGAAAATGATATAGATTTATGAGACTTGTGAACTGTTAAAACTTAACATCAGTATTACCACTATTAGTAAGCAGTCTTAACAACAAAGCATATGTTTAATACATATTGTAGATGGGTTTTAACACTGTAGGTATTTTCATACCGTCTGACATTCATTTAGCTTGTTCTGTGTTTTTAAAGCGTAATTAAATATTCTCAGGGGGGAGGCCCATTGCTCCGCATAAGGTATTCCTCACATGTGCGGATTCATTCAAGAGTAGTTTACAACTCCGAAGAATGTGTACCATGGCGACATGGACGATTTTGTAAAGACTTTTCACATGACTGTAGTTGACTTAAACAAACATTTTAAATGTGCCGGAACGTTATGGGTAAAAGGATTGGTTCCTGCAAAAGCCATAAACTCCCTCTTCAAAGACGTGACCCTTCAAATCACGCTACCATCAGGCAAGATGTTACATCGTCATATGGTCTGTCTACATATGTTTCTTAGTAGACAACCAATAGTATATTTTCAGCTAAGGGTATGTTTCACCCTGCTGATAAAGAACGTTCAGAAAAGTACGACCATATACAACTATATAAGTGTAGAACTAGATCACAGGCTCACCCTAGTAGGCTAATACTCTAAGATATGGCCGCTTTTTTATTTTTTATTTAGCTTTTTAAGCGGGTAATATGCCTTGAAATAAGTTAAATATAAAATTTTCTAAAAGACAAAACTTAAATAAGGAATCTCCGCATTTGACGGAAGATACGTCAACGCTGTGACAAACACCCAGAACCTTCACATATGGACCTTTTTAAAATTTTAATTTATTTTTTTTTAAATATGCAGAAAGACTTTGGCGAAATGTTTTATCGCATGTGTGAGGGGAATAAAACATTGGAGATGATAATTAAAATAAGAACCTTTTAAAGATGCTGAAGTGTTTAATGTGGAATAAATCTAATATAAACTATTCTTTAGTTGAAATAAGAGTCACCGGACATCAGCTGAAGTAGGGACACTCTCTTTTAGAGAGAAGGATAGCAGACTAACATCTCAGATCATCTGGTCTGTAACTCGGTCCTCACCCTCCCTTGTCTTGTCTGTGTCGAGATTACCCCAAAGAGGAGCTGCGAGTTTTGTTTATATTTGATATCGTTTACAACTTAAACATTTTTATTTATTATTTTATTTTATTTTTTGGAAATCTTTAATTCACAGAATGGACATCATTGTTCACAGAAAAAAAAAAAAAAAGTAAGACATTTTATTATCGCCTAGCCTGGCTATTGTAAATGTTTATTTTTATATAATATGTTACATATAATCACATTGTATTTATTGACATCTTTAAAAGATGAGAATGGTGTGTTTTATAAGTTCAATAAACTTAAATAAATGCTAAATATGTGTTTAAAATGTATGAATGAACTGCCTTTGTAACATTTTGTGATACCATCCCATGTATTACCATTGGTGATTTTCAGAATCTTAAAAGCATATTAATGGCTAAAGTCTGATTATACTGTATTCAGCACAAACTGGTCTACAATAGTATGCCAGCAGCCCGAACGTGCATGTTTGTGTTTTTAAGAAAAACAGGATTTATGTGTGGTCAGTGAAAAAAAAAAAAAAACTAAAATACTTGTTTAAAATGTGTGATAAATGGTTTGCTTTGCTGAAACATGACTGTTACTTACAAAAACAAAACAAAACAAAACAAAAAAGTTTGTTACTTGAGTCTCTTTTTAGCTTGAAATGTTTGTTTTTATACTGTATGCTATACATATAATCGCTGGAGCACCGTAGAAGTTTTGACATTTGTGTTTTTCAGTATCTTAAAAATATACATCATTACTGGTTAAAGTCTGATTATAGTGTATTCAGTACAAACTGTGTTACAATAATATGTTAGCATCATGAATGTACATGCTTGTGTTTTGCAAATTGATGATGAAATTTCTTGAGTTTTCATAATTAAGATAGCTTACAATCAATATTTTATTAAAATGGTTGTATGCAGAATTTTGGTAGGCATACAGTAAAAAAAAAAAGATTTTGTCTATGGAGTGTCATGGAGTGTCTATGGAGTGTAGTAATACTCCAAATGATTGTACCCACGAGCATAACTTTTTTTAAATTAAATTAAAAAATGTAAATAAATTAGCTTTTTAAATTAAATTATACTAAATGATGCTTATGAAAAATAAAAGTTTACTGCAATGGGTAGGTTTAGGGGATGATATATGGAATTAGATTTGTGCCAAATAAAATGAATGTAATTTTTAAAGAAACGTATGAAAATATCAAGTGAAACTGAATAAAATGTCTTTGAAACTAAAAAATAAATAAATTACAGGCAAAATCTTTGACCTCGTTTTTAATACACTGCAGGTTTTGCAACTGTTTTCTCATCTTTCATTCGTTGATCTGTACTTACAAATGCACTTCCAGAGTTTTCATTTACGCTTCTAAAGTTTTCGTTTACGATTCTGAAGTTTTCGTTCGCCATTCTGACACAAAGCTCTCGTGGGGGCGGGGTTAACAGCGGTGTGTTCTCATTGGCTACTGAGTTTTTGATTGACAGCTTCTTGACCTGGAAGTGAAGGCGTCAGTATCGTTGCGCCTGTGTGGATGTGAGCGTCTGTTAGCGGCTTCCTATTTCATTTTAATGATATAAAATGATATATAAAGATTTTTTATTATTATTTTATCAGTATTTTTCTGCTGCTACACTACACTGATGAGATGATTTCTTAGGAATAGCACAGATGAATGATATAATCATCATGATCATCAATCATCGTTGTTATCAGGATACTCACGGTGAGTGTTCTTGATTTAGTCCAATCACAGGACCTGGTTATCTACACACAGTTACAGTCTTCAATTAGATCATATTTGCTTCGATTAGTTCATATTTTCCCCCAGCACATAGATTGTACAGTACTAAATTTACTGTATCTGACAATAACCAATGCTATTTTACAAGCCCGCTGTCAATCACTGCGCTGTCAACTTTAGCAAGGTAAGCCTTTTACAAACAAACAAACAAACTTTGACAAATAATGCCTAAATATATATCCAAATGCAAAACCTAATACATGCAAATAATTATGACTGAAAACAGTTTCCAGCAACTAGGGTATACACAGTCATGATTATATAGGGCTATACAGAGCCATCTAATGGTTACACAGCGGTATTACAGATGATTAATGGTACATAACTTTGAGGTATTTTAGTACCAAGTTAATACTAATATATATATTAAATAATTATATTGTGTATTTATTTGTTTGAAATATTTTAAGTTTGAAATGTGCCATGGGAGTTCAAAGCAGTTTGTATTGTTAGACTATGATACATGTCCTTTCTCTGTTTCCAGAGAGAAGAGCAACTCTTCCATAAACTTCTGATGCTGACCCAGAGGATGTAGTGATAGCACCAGAGATCCACTGCCCTCATCAGACAAGAATCTTATTGTGTTCAGACACATCACCTTTGAATGACTGGGATCTTGATCTTCAAACACCTGATATTATGCAAATATTTTTACTTCTTTGGAGCTCTAGATAAAACAAACACTGTTCACAAGTACACAAGAGGTTGCACTTTATTCTTATTAGTCTATGCTGATCTCGAATTGGCATACCAACAGCATGTGATTGTTAAGGGGATAGTTCAAAAAAAAAATATATATATATTTTTAATTTTACTCACCCTCATGCTGTCTCAAATGCATATTACTGTACTTTCTTTCTACTGGACAGGTAAACACAAGTTAAGATTTTTAGGCAAATAATTAATCTCTGTGAGTCCTAAAGATGCTTTAAAAACCACACACAGTGACCATGACCGTAATCCATCTGACCTTAGTTTTTAAATCAGTATCTTTTGAAGTGAAACAACAGATAAGAAAAACACTAATAATATAAACTTTTGACTATTAATAATCACTTCCACTCAACTGTCAAATGTGCATGGGTTACAGTTCACTTGTGTTATGTGGATTCTCAGAAATGGATTATTTTCTTAAAAATCTTTGTGTCAAGAAAGAAAGTTATATACATCTGGAATAGCATGAAAGTGAGTAAATGAAAGAATTTTCTTTTTGGCGTGGACTATCCCGTAAAGACTGATATTGCACTCCAGTACATTACATACTCATTCCCTGTTTTGTAACTTATACTGTAACAGGAACTGTTGAAAGGATCATTGCAGTGTTTAAAACATATGAATTTTAAACATTCTGTATGTTATGTTCTTGTGCATTTTGTGTGGTAATGTAAATTATAATAATACTGTGCATTATGTATATATGCAGTTAGTGTTTTGTGGATTCTGGTCTTTCCTGTCACAACATAATTGCATCCAAGACTTTCACTTTGATACTTGTGTATATGCTATAGTGACAATAAAGAATGTCAATTTATTTGAATTAATTCATATTTTCATTTACATTCATTCAACTGGTTTATAAAAGTCACACTTGAAAGAGTTGATGATTGTTAAAAATGTATTTAAAATTTTAAATGTTAGATGATGTTAACTAAATAAAATAACTAAACAAAATGATCAGCATGATAAAAACAATTGGCAGCAAGAACATTGTTTGTGTGGGATATGTAATAAAATGAGCTTGATTGCCTGGTTGGAGTGAGACTTTCTTGACGTCTGAATATCACAGTATAGTATTGTATTTCAAATGTAACAGCTCAACCTAATTAGACCCTATAATGCAAAAGAATCAAGAGCAATAAACACATATAATAAGAGAACACTGGACATTATACGATATTTCCAGTATTACAGTACTTTAATAATTAAACCTCAATATGACCTTTTTCTCTCGCGTTTTCTCATGCTCCTAAAAGCTTATGTTGACAGAGTAGTAGCAACAGATGAATACAGATTGAATTCAAAAACAAAACTCCTAACTTTATATCATTAAAATGAAATAGGAAGCCGCTAACAGACGCTCACATCCACACAGGCGCAACGATACTGACGCCTTCACTTCCAGGTCAAGAAGCTGTCAATCAAAAACTCAGTAGCCAATGAGAACACACCGCTGTTAACCCCGCCCCCACGAGAGCTTTGTGTCAGAATGGCGAACGAAAACTTCAGAAGCGTAAATGAAATCTTCAGAATCGTAAAAGAAAACTTTAGAAGCGTAAATGAAAACTCTGGAAGTGCATTTGTAAGTACAGATCAACGAATGAAAGATGAGAAAACAGTTGCAAAACCTGCAGTGTATTAAAAACGAGGTCAAAGATTTTGCCTGTAATTTATTTATTTTTTAGTTTCAAAGACATTTTATTTAGTTTCACTTGATATTTTCATACGTTTCTTTAAAAATTACATTCATTTTATTTGGCACAAATCTAATTCCATAATGATACGGTATAAAATTAATTAATGTAAATATAAATATTAAAGGTTCTAAATATAATGTAGAAACTGCTTTGCAACAATTTGTTACTGTGCAAATAAATGAATGGAATTGAATTGTCTATGGAAAACATAAAAATTTGACATGTCCAGACATGTCCACGATAACCCTTATCGTGTGGCCTATTAAAATACATATTGTTTTCCCCTTTTGATAACTTTTTCTAACATGACAAACTCTTTTTTCCGCTCCTGGTAAATTTTTTTTATATTTTTAGTGACGACTAAAACTAGTGTAAATGTTTGCATTGTTTTATATCGTGCATGATCGCACAGTTTATTTATTGATTTTCATTTAAAAGAAGAGAATAGCCTACGACTCGGGACGATTGAATGCGCACGCATGCGCGTGAGAGAGAGAGAGAAAGAGAGGGAGAGGAAGAGCGAGAGAGAGGATAGCAACCAACGTCAAATTCGTAGCATAAAGGGTTGATTAGTTGTCATTTTAGATAAATAATTGAAAAAGTTTTGAAGCCCTTACGAGCCGGGGTTAGATAAGCGAACAAAACGAACATCTAATCCGCTATAAAACTACTGAGATGTTACTAGTTTTAGTTTAAAAACATTCAATTTTGAAGATATAAGAAACTTTTAAACAATCGTTTGATGTGAAATAAGTTAAAATATAAGAACCTCAGACGTATTAGGGAAACATTAAAGCATAGAAATAAATCAAATGTTTACAAAAACTTTCTCACTCGCAGCGTACAGAAATGGCATGAGCGGTGGAGGGCCTGCGTCTCACACACACACACACACACACACAGAGGCAGACAGACAGGAGCGTGCTCACTCTGCAGAGAGGAATACATAATTAAAGTTTAAACTAAACACAATTTTGTAATCAGGTCATTTGATGCCAACTGGTATACCATGAAGAACGTAAGACCATTTTATTTGTTAAACTAAACATTTTATTAGTATGTATCACTTCTCATTGATAGCCTATATTATTTCAATTATTTTTATACAGCCAACCGAATATATGTGCGAGCTGGGGAGTGTGTCTTAAAACTGTTCTGTTTAAAAATGTTTATTTATTCTGATTTTCTCCTTAAAACCATTATCTTTTCCATAGAGAGAGAGAGAGAGAGAGCGTGCGCCTCGAACGCAACCTGACACGCGCGCCGCAGATGGAGGGCACTCCCCAAAACAAAACGCAAAACGGTCCATAAAATCTTCAAAAACAATGCTTGACAGATCATTTATGGGTTTACACTTGTACAAACAACATAGCTCTTCCCCGGATGACGTCGGAATTTCACGCTTCTCCGATTTCCGCATCTGGAACTCGTTATGAGATCAAAGGTCACATATGGTTATCATTAATATTATTATGAGGTCACGAAAGGTCAAAGCAATAAATCTTTTTGTCATTCTGCACCGGCCATCACTACTATCGTCGATTGTGTTATTTTTGTTCGCTGTAACTTGATGTTTTATATGTTACGCTGAAAATTTCAGGAGTTTGTAGATTCAGCACAAATGTCTTGTCTGAATAAATTATCAAATATGTAATACAGAGAGTTTATGAGGACAATGAAATTCAACTCAACTTTCACAGAGAGAGAAACAGCTGAGCTTGATTGTGATGATTGTGGTCTTTCATCTCTCTGTCCTCTACACCAGTACTGACCCTGATCAGACTCAGTAGCTCCTCTGATAGTGAGAGTGTCTCTGTTTACAGTGTAACCATCAGACGTCTGTAACATTACACTGTCTTTAAACCACTCATATCTCCAGTCACTGTGATCAGACTCTATAACACAGGTCAGATTGACTGTCTCTCCAGTGAATACAGGACTGTCTGGTGTCACAGTCAGTGTAGATCTGGGTAAAGCTGTTAAAGATAAAAGCAGACAAAGATAAAGAGACTTGCAATGAAGTATTAACTCAACACAGTAATTTTGTATTATCCATCTTATTTTATATATAAAATGAATTTGTGCAGTGGCGTGCACAGACCTCTGGAGGGGCAAAATGGCGTTACGAGGGCACAATCGTGGGGAGGTTGGGGGGGTGTTGTATGGGTTTGGTCCCCCTCGGTTAGGGGTGGGTGATATGGCAAAAAATTGTTTTTAGAAATATCACAATTCACGATTTTATCATGATTCTTTTTCATGTTGGTTTTTCTATTTTGCAAGTTGTTTGAGCATTACAAACTAATTTCCCTATTATAAAGACAAAGCCTTTCAAGGTAACAAAATATAAAAAAGTATGGTGAATATTTAGGCCAAAGTGGGTGAAGATAAAAATCGTTGTCATTATTTTATCTTTGTTATTAAAAAATGAGAGCAAAGATACACATTAGAAATACACATAATATACAAATAAAATAAACCGTGTTTTATTTTCAGGTATAATAAGTGTATTTAGCAGGAGCAGTCAAGAAACTGAATGAACAAATATAAAAATAAAACACTATATAGATTGATTCCTATTAAAGCAACTGTATTAAAGTTTTTCAGTCAAGAGTAGTGAGTGATTTTTCTCTTTGTGTTTGGTGTTTTATTAAAATTAAAGAAATAATTCACCCCAAAATTAAAATAGGCTAGTGTTTTATTTTTATACCTTCATTTACTCACTCAAAATTTGTTTTAAACCTGAGTTTCTTTCTTCTGCTGAACATACATTATATTTTGAAGAAGGTGGAAAACCAAACAGTTGCTGGTCTACAGTGACTTCCATAGTATTTTTTTCGTACTGTTAAAGTCAATGAGGACCAGCAACTGTTTGGTTACCCACATTCTTCAAAATATCTTCTTTTGTGTTCAGCACAAGAAAGAAATTAATACAGGTTTGGGACAACATGTCAGTGAATAAATAATGACAGAAATGTATTTTTAGGTTGAACTATCCCTTTAATGACAGTCGGCCAATGTTTAGTTCTGTCCCTTTAAGACCTGCACGCATCTAATATACAGGCACACATCCGTTTCTCTCAGCTGTTTACTTTCATTTTAGACATAACCGAGTCTATACATAAACCTTGTGTGTTTTAGCACAAAACATAACTTAGTTCAGTAATCAGGCGCTGTTTGACGGGCTTTTTAATGCGTGGGCATTGGGTGTATTTGCTCAGAAAAGGCGCTCGTCAGAACAGCACACGAGAGAATCGTTTAACCAGTAAGTCTTTGAAGCAGATGCAGATAATGTACTTTTGTGATTGTGAATAAGTGCAATGTCCCGTGAGAGTAACTCTACGTTGAGTTAACACTGATGTTATGTGGCATTTTGTTTGAAAAAAATTTTTAGCGATTACCTACATCTGTCTTTCTTCAGGTCAAGACATTTGTGAAACAGTTTGCTACAAGTTCTTAGAAGATTAAAGCGATATTTCTTGAAGTATTCATGCAACATCAACCATTGATCTCTTTGAAATGAAACATTACAGGTGAAGCGTTGATCATCGATTGAGCTTTATAAAGTGGCTTTGAGACCTTGTTTCATTCATGAAAGAATCAGTGTTTTAAGCATATAATAATAATAATAATAATAATATAGCATTAAGCTTGATAGATCTTGATCCACTCAAAATCACTGCCAGTGAAGTTTCCTGATGCAAACAGGCACAAATGATATTGTCTCTGTTTGGCAGTACCTAGTCTCAGCCTCAGACGTCACGCACACGGACCATTGGCTAAACGTCTGATGCATACGGCGCACTTATCTGGAAACACTTCAGGAGTTTCGAAGTCCTCGTCGGATTGGTTGAATTATACAGGATTTCCGGAGACGTGTGTCACGTTCTTTAACGTTCCTCCTGGAAACAAAGATGCCGTGACACCAAACCCTCTCACGAAAGAAGAAAGCTGTCATGTTTATAACTGACGACGAGCGCTTGTCAGGATCAAATAAAATATGGATTTTCAAAAGTATGTGAAATATTTAAAGTTTGCGGCACAGAATCTTTCAAATACATCTGAGAGTTGTACAGTTATAGTTATAGTTATAGTTATTTTCTGTTATAGAGTGGTGGAACTATGATGTCACTTTGAAGGCGAAAACCCGGAAGCGAGTGCATTTTATCACTTCCGGTTCATCGTCACAGAGTCAATGGGTTTTTTGAATGGGATTTTGGTTAAATTCCTGAAATAAGGTCCGTGGTTCACACAAGCTGAAGATACTTTCACGTTTTATTCTACGACATAAAACACACCAGTTACACCCCTCTCGTGATTTTTTAAAAACTGTTATGTTTCTTAAAATAGACAGTTGCTAACAAGTTGCTAAATGGGACTACAGGCCTGTCGGAGATATTGAACATCATCACGCCGAACAGTTTATCAATTTACTGTATTTTCCAGTTGTAGTATAATTTGTAATACAATTAATTGTAGAATAACCAATGAATTGTTTCCTGCATTTTATATCATTGTTCGACAAAGTTTTTTTGCTTTGCCCTGAAATGCGACACGTCTTCGGATGGAAGAAGCTCGTTTTATCGCTCACTGATGCAGAGACTCTGGTTCGGACCGTAAGGTAAACTCATGTTATGATTATTCCATGTAAACACTACATTTACCGGCTTTACTTGGTGAAAGTGAAACTTTAATGATGCATAGTGCTTAAAGCCACGTTAAAATTAAATGTTTACGGCCACATGAAGCTGTTAGAAAGCATTGAGGATTTCCTAGAAGCAAGGATAAAATAATTTTTTTTTTGTGACTAACCACCCTAACAAAATGAGAGCTGAAATGAGGTACTTTGTTCACTAAAATAAGTTGAATCTTACCATATAAAAAAAAATAAGTTTGAAACAGTTGTCGGGAGCGCGGTGGTGGTGACGCTGAAGACGAGCGACCGTGGTGCTGTAGTTCGTTTATAGCCTAAGTTTAGTTTTTTCAGTTCTGGCGCTTTTATTTCGGCTTCAAAATTCATCAAAGTTATATTATTTTGTGAAGATTATCTTGATGGACAAAACGTGTAAGTTTGATGAACTATGATTGAACACAGCTTATTTTTGGCGATAATCCAAAAGCCTGTGGAAAAATCCCTTTGACTTTTTGTTGAGGAACCAGTTTCATGATAACCGCCGATCTGCCTACAGAGTGACGTCATAGTTCCCCCACTCTATTGTGGTGACATTTATTCACCCCGAAACATGACACTAAACGAAACGAACTGTGATTGGTTGTTTGACATGTCGGTCAAATGGCCTCATGGGCGGGCCTTGGCCAATAAAACCTGCCATCTATTCCAGACCTTCAGCCGTCAGTCTGGCTACGCGAGACAGTACCTACCCTGCACCTCGGAGTCTGATGAACTTGAGCAGCAAACTAACTGACTCTCAGCTGCATAATATCCTGACTTTGTCAGTAAGTCAGCTGAAGCCCAGTTTGGAAAACATTTGAAAAATAAGCACCAGCTTCATGTCTCTCATTAGAAGTCACTGACGTTACAAGCGTATGACTGTATGACTTTTATCTTGAATAGCTGTGTTAGGCAAACTTTCTTATGCTATTCATACACTTATACACTTTTAATTGAGATATACATTTAAAATAAATGTAAAATACATTGTGTTGTTAAATCAAACTGAAATTAGTAAAATTATTCAAATGAAAAATGACTAGTTGTGAACTCAAACTTTTAAATGCATGCATTTTCCCTCAAAATGACACAAAACCATTTTCTCTGCCACACACTCAGTCACAAACACAATCTGTCTAACTGGCTACACAAGTGCATTGTGAGTGATGTCTGCATATATGCTTTTATATTTATGCATATACAAACTACTTTCCCTTAAAATCTGTTGGAAACACTGTTTATGAGGACAATGATATTAATCTTACCCTTCACAGAGAGAGAAACAGTAGAGCTTGATTGTGATGAGACTGATCTTATCTGTCCTCTACACCAGTACTGACCCTGATCAGACTCAGTAGCTCCTCTGATAGTGAGAGTGTCTCTGTTTACAGTGTAACGATCAGACGTCTGTAACATTACACTGTCTTTATACCACTCATATCTCCAGTCACTGTGAGACTCTATAACACAGGTCAGATTGACTGTCTCTCCGGTGAATACAGGATAGTTTGGTGTCACAGTCAGTGTAGATGTGGGTGAATCTGTAAAGAAAGAAGACAGAGCTTTCAGTGAATTAGTCAGAAACATGATCTGATCTGAGCTCCTGTATTTTCATAACACTGATATGGAGATGAGAGTGATGGTCTATTTTTTGGGCTCCTGTCAACTAAATGGTTTCATAACAATTACTATACCTAAAGTTCTCGGAGGAAAGTTAATAACTTGTTAACGTGTTTCTCAGCTTTTTTGTTGTTGTTATTGATCGTGTGAATATTTATATAATATTTGGTTAGGAAATGAAATAATAAATAAATGAAACTTTTTTCAGTGTAAATGAAATGCTTCATCAATAGCTGCTAATGATTGATTGTATTACATTAACGGTTATATATTAACGGCTATTTACTAACTGTAACAAGGTAGTGTTCTAGCTCGCGCAGCCTGTCTGTGTGGGTAGGAACCAAACAGAAAAAACAAAAAAACTCATAAAAAGTCAGTATCACAAGTACTCAACATTAAGTGACTTACGTTTTAGACAAAATATTGTCAACGAAAGTATTTGATGAGTTAATTTGCAAAAACAGATAACTTTTATTTAACAGATAACTTTTTATTAATTTCCATAAATCCTGTTTTTATTATGTTTTTATTGTGTGAGTTAGCTTTATTTATTTTTTATTTTATTATTTAATCAAAACAACCCAACTGCAGTTTGATTGATATTACTTGGAATGCAGAATAATAAAAAAAACATGCTTTTATCGCAGTTATCTGTTTTAGCAGATGAACTCTTCATTTACAAACAAAGCCACAGCAGAGCAGCTTTTTTTTTTTTTTGTATAGACAATGAGTTGTGTGACTGTAATACACAGTTTGCACACTTTCCTGTACAATTAAAATGATAAATGAGGACTGACAAATTCAGATCTTGAATGAAATGTCAATAAATGTCTGCAAAGCACCCTTTTGAATGTAGACATATCATGTGTAAATAATGAGATAAATGTATGTTCTAATTTTTTATTAAAATAATGATCTTATATACACTTATGTCTATTCAAATTTATTTATTACTTCTTACTTTATATTATATTTTATATTTATATTTATATACTTTGTGTATTAAGCTAGACTTGTAAAAGATTTTACTATTTCTTTATTGTGGATACTTTTATATGTCAATTAATTATTCACCAAGACTTTAATGTCTTTACAGCTTGACCCATCAATAAAGGAACAGTTGACAGAAGATGAGAAGTACCCAAATGAAATGAGTGATCAAGAAGACTGCATGGATCTGACCAGGAAGCAAGGCCACTTCAAAAACGGTCCAGGAATGCTCAAACTGACACTTACAAAAGAAAAAAGTGCTTTTCCAACAACAAAAGCACAACCAAAGAAACAGAGACAATCTGAAGACATAGAAATTCAGAAACTTACAGTGTTGAAAGAGATGTCAGCATTCGTTCAAAATGCCAGTTCAAAGCAGTCTGCTGCTGCTGCTAATTCAGAAGCCACGTTTGGGCACCAGGTGGCAATAGAAATGAGCAACATTAAAGATAACACCTTACGAATTAGTGTAAAAAGAAAAATAATGAATATAATTTATGAGGCACAAGAATCAGAGCAGTTTGGCGCAACCCCAAATTATCCACAAAACCCACCCTTCATTGCTCACCTCATTCTTCATCTCACTCACTTCCACCACCGCATGCACATAATTACAAGACACAATGTGACCATCCTCAAACACATGGGTTTCCTAAGATGGTCCATGATGTTGAGGACTAAAGACTTAACTTAATTTATGCTATGCATTCTGCTTGTTATGAATATGCTTTAAATGTACTATATTTTGTTTTTATGAGCTCATATTTGCTTACATCAGGGCTGCCCAACTAGGGGTGCCCCTGGTTTACATATTTCCTTAGTTCAGTAACATTTTTATTGTATGTATTTTCATAATTCATTTGTAAGTTGTAGAAGATTGCAGAGAATAATTAATTGGGTTAAAAGAGGTGATAGAAAAGTATATTTATTTCTGTTTATTCATCAAATAAAATAAACAGGGCAATGTGCAATCCTGGTGTAATCACTGTCAATCACTGTACATTGTATTGTAAGTTTAATAGTTACAATTAAAAAACTATCTTTAGTACAGCATATTATATTACTACAATAGTTTGGTAGACTGATTTGCACTCAATTAAACAAATGTGTCTTGCCAAGGAACAAGGCCTGCAGGAGAAACAAAGTACTCTAAGTGCGTCTCTCTGTTGCCGCACTTGAAGGCTGAAGTTTCTAGCTTTTCCTCCTTGCCAAGACTGCAGTGCTGGTTCCTCTTTCCTCCACTGTCCCTCCATAAGTCTGTGGTCTTCATCCTCTCTGTCAGCCAGTCCAGGGGGTGTGTATGCATCAGAGCGCCGTTCACTGAGGAAGTTATGGAGGCAGACTGCTGCTAATGTGATTTTCCCCACATTGTCTGGGTGAAGAGGGATAGTGGTGCGAAATAGCCTCCACCTATTGGCCAGAATGCCAAAGACATTTTCAACAACACGATGTGCACGTGATAGTCTCTAATTAAAGATCCTCTCCTGATGATCCATGTGCCTGTGAGAGTAGGGCTTCATTAGGTCTGCACGTAAAGGATATGCATCATCTCCTAAAAACATGAATGGTATAACGGCTTCTGAGTTTGGCAGTGGAGGTGGGATGTTGAGGAGTCCCTGGTCAAGTGCTTGTCTGAAATCAGAGTGGGCAAAAAGTCCTGCATCTGCTATCCTGCCCTGAGCACCAACACTCACATACAGAGACTTATAGTTGGCATCCACCACTGCCATCATCAAAATTGAGAATCTTCCTTTGTAATTGTGAAATGTACTTCCACTGTGTGCTGGTGGCTGAATAAAGATGTGTTTCCCATCAAGGGCACCCAAGCAGTGCGGAAACTGCCATCTTTGCTGGAACGAAGCAGCAATTGTTTGCCATTCCTCCTCAGTTTTTGGTGTCTGCAAGTAATAAAAAAAGAAGACAAAGAAAGTATACATGCTTTCTAAATTTATTTCACTGACTACCTAACACCAAAGTATTTCATTGGGAAACAACCAAGCATAAACTGACAAAAATCTATAATGTCACATAAAGCAAGGCCACCCAACGACTCTCCACCACATCACTTCAACGTTTAGACGACAGACTGAGGCATCCGTGACAGCAGATACAGAGAAACAGAAGAGAGAGAAACACACTTCCTCACAGCATCTCACGCAAGAGCACAGGCATTTCATCAGTGCTGGACGAAGTACACAAATCAAGTACTTGAGTAAACGTACAGATACATATAAGAATATATTACTCCAGTAAAAGTAAAAGTACTGATAGATTTATTTTGCAATTTTATATAGACTACTTAATTTAATTTTATATTAGCACATATTTTTATAATCCTACTGCTCAAAATACCTGGGATTAGGAAAATATAATCACATTTTCATAATGATTTTTTTGTCTGTGGTGTTAAAACACCTCTGGCCAAAGGCCCCCAGAGGGCATCACTTCCCACTTTGATAATTACTGTAGTTACCATCTTCTGAACATCACATCCTTTCTTTTACCCTCAGATGTAATCTATCTAGGTGGTTGAATAAAAATATTTTATATCTTTATATCTAAAACTTTATATCTAAAAATTTCCTCAACTTAGCACCAGCAAGCTTGTTAGCTAGACAGTTAGCATCAGCTAACAATATTCACTTATTTTCAGTATGGTTATGAATAAACATTGAGTGTTGGCTAGTTGATCTAAAAAATATAAAAATGTAGCTGTTGATGAACATTAAAAACAGACGTCATATAGGGCTAAATGCGTAGCATTTTAATAAAACTTAATAAAAAATGAACGTGCATGTATTATTTTATTTAATCTGTGTTATTTTAATGTTTCGTTTTTTGACCTAAAACACTGACATTGTTCTGTCTGCATTCAAGCATTTCAGTGGGCTTAAATAGATCACCCTTTACAGCAGATTTAGTTCACAAACAACTGACAGTTTTGACCTAAATATGATTTTCAGTTACAATAATTAATCCTAAAATTCAACATTAGTAACTTTACTCTTCTCAGCATCAGATGCGCGCGCTCACAAGATGAGTTCAGTTCACTGAAGACTCGCTCTAAACGGATCATTTGAATCAGTGAGTTGTATTTAAGTATTGAAAATTGTATGCATTGAAAAATGTATTTAAGTACAGTAACAAAGTAAAGAACACGAACGCCATGGATCCCCTTTGTGAACCCAGCCGGCATAGCAAACACAACTTATCAGTCTCTCTCACAATTCATTATCAAACAACAAAGCGACCCCCCCCCCCCCATTTTAAAAGTATCCAAAAATTGTTACCAATAGAGTTCAATGGAACTAACAACCATAGTTGGCTATCTTTAAAGAGCAACTTTTAATAGCTTATAGTGAATTTGACTGACACATTAAAAAACTCTTTGGAGTAGATGATGAGTCCGGAGGTCTTTCTGTGTGAGTTTGCTGTTCTCCGTGTGTTGGTTTCTCTCACAGTCTAATACAGCACAGGTGAATTAGAGACACTAAATCATCCGTATGTGTGAGAGTGTGATCGTGTGTCTGTTATCTTGTGAGTTTCCCAGCCTTCAGCCTCAGACTCCAGCATCCTGTGACTCTACGAGCGGTTTGAAGAATGGATGAAATCAGGATGAAGTTTGTTCCTCTGTTACGGCAAACTGGCTGTGGTCTTCAGTAGATGTAACTGAGACACACACACACACACACACACACACACACGCACACACACACAAAACATTTACTTTCACAATTCGATTTGACATGTTCTGTTTTGCTTCCACTGCAGTTGCTGCTTATGACTGACCTCCATCTGTTGTAAATATTGATTTATAACATATAAAAAGACAGAGTAAAGGTCTGTCTGTCAGTGAATGTGAATGGTTTGAGAAAAGACACTCAGAGGAGAGACGGATCAGACAGATCAGACAGTTGTACCTCTCGCTCTGCAGCATTTGAACAGCAGCACGACTGTCGACAGCAGATACGGACAAGCTGCCAGAAGAAAACTGAGGATGTTGAAGACAGAAATCTGACCTGAACGTGACAGAAAAACAGAGAAACAAGCACTTATTCATAGCTTTCAGTCACATGACCGGCTCGAAGACTTGGAGGGCAAAACATCCAGAACTGCAGCACAAGCCTGTCAATTTTTCATCTGTCTCCCAGCCGCAAATATTTAATCAGCTCTCAAAAGAATAAAACAAAGGTATGTGAACAAAATGCAAGTTTTTAATATCTGCATTTTACTACATTACTACTTAATGCAATCTGCGTAAAAATAACTGTCGGTCAGTGGAGCGAAGCTTCGTTTTGCCTCCAGGTGGGCGTTCCTATCAGGGTGTGATGTCATGTGAAAACTATCAATTGAGCAGCGTTGCAGATCTCCTGAAGGCTTTCAAAAAGTTTCTCAGGGAACCTCAAGTTTTATGAGTATATTGTCTGGTTATTTTAAACAACAGGCAAGTATTTATCACAGTATTTACTCACCATTAACAGACAGATTAATTCGGTTACTGTCCTGTGATGATTGTGGTCTTTCATCTCTCTGTCCTCTACACCAGTACTGACCCTGATCAGACTCAGTAGCTCCTCTGATAGTGAGAGTGTCTCTGTTTACAGTGTAACCATCAGACGTCTGTAACATTACACTGTCTTTATACCACTCATATCTCCAGTTACTGTGATCAGACTCTATAACACAGGTCAGATTGACTGTCTCTCCAGTGAATATAGTCTTTGGTGTCACAGTCAGTGTAGATCTGGGTGAATCTGTAAATAAAAACAGATAAATACCAGATATGAAATATGACTACAATGAAGTGTTATTTTAATCTTGAATGAATGAATGATGCATTTATATAGTGCTTTATTGTGTATTGCTGTACACACAAAGCGCTTTACAATAATGTGGGGGGGTCTCTCCTCAACCACCACCAGTGTGCAGCATCCACTTGGATGATGCGACGGCAGCCACAGGACAACGGCGCCAGTGCGCTCACCACACACCAGCTACAGGTGGAGAGGAGAGAGAGATAGAGCCAATCAAGTGGATGGGGATTATTGGGAGGCCATGATAGACAGGGGGCATTAGGACCCACACAGGGTGAGCACCCCCTGCTGGTCTCACTACCACCTCTTCCAAAGTGATTTACATAGCATAGTAAACAACAACAGCAGATAGGTTGGTGCAAGATTATGAAGTGCTTTAAAAACCGATGTTAAAATGTTGTATTCCACTCTAAGTTTAGCAGGTAGCCACTGTAATGTGGTCAGAATGGGATTCAGTCAATAGCCTGGCCGCTGCATTTTGAACCAATTGCAGTCGCTCCATGGAGGACCGATTTATCCCATAACACAGCGAACTGCAAAAGTCTAATCTAGATGGAAAAAAGGCATGAATTACTTTTACAAAAGTCTGTATTGAAAGGAGAGTTTTAACGTTGAAGATGAAAAAAGCATGACCTAACCACACTGTTTATCTGTTTATCAAACTTTAGACTGGAATCAAATAAAACACCCAGGTTCCTTACACAAGATTATAAGAATTAAAAGACAGAGCAACACTAGGTCAAAACAAAATCACCTCAGTTTTACCTTCATTAAGTGTCAAGAAATTTCTCATAAGCCATAATTTAAGTTCCTGAATACATGCACACAACTTTGCTAATGCATTTTTATCACCAGAGTTAAAAGAAAGACAGAACTGTGTATCATCGGCCTATAAGTGAAAAGAAATACCATATTTCTTGAAAATATGCAGTTATAAATGACCTGCAGTTATAAATAATGCCATTTGGGTTCCAGGGAATAAAGTCATGCAGGTTCGTAAAAATGTAAGTGAGTATATGATGATGTTTCTTTGTTCTAACTTACTCTAATTATTACCTTAACCTTATGAAGTTACTTTTTTTCAGGCACAGATAGGACAAAAAGTGCCATCATCAGAGTGACATTCACTGTTGAGATGAAGCTTTTAAACAGTGTACACTGCCATCATACTGTGCTTCTATCAATCTAATTCAGTGCTGAACGCTGTTTTACACACAAAGTTTGGTTATTTACAAAACTGACGACTGCATTCTGAACTGAATTTAGCCACAGTTTGTACTTGGTCTTTGTGTTTATCATCTGAGATTGAGGGGTTTGGTTCATCTGCAGCACACAACTGCACCACCTTCACTGTGTCTGCAGTTTATAGAATGAAACTCTGCACAGAATCTCATCCTACGACATCTGAAGAGAACTGTGAACAGAATACAGATTCTCCATAGACTGACTACATTTGCTAAAATGTGCAATTTATAATAATCAACCACAACCACAGAGACCTTTCTTCAAAGTTTACCCACACTTCCAGTTTGAATGAAGTCTACAAAATAACCATTTTTTGTTGTTGAGCTGAAATCTGGTTGCCGTGTCTGTTCATGTAGTGAGTTTATGAGGACAATGTTATGCCATGGTCTGTCTGAATACTCGATTCTGATTGACTGGCAGGTGTTGATTAAATTCGTTGAACTGCACAGGTAGTTCCTGGTCAGTTTAATCACGTTATAGACCTTTTTCAGAACGCAGAAGTCTCCCCCGATTAGAACGATGCTTTACATTTCCGGTTTCTAGTCACATTTACATACTTTCAGAGCCGATAATATAATCTGAAACCTATTAAAGTCATTTAAAAAAATCATGTGGCGCCATTCATCACTTTACAGTGTCGCAATGACTGTCTTTTTGCAGTAAAGGACCTGTCATAGTTCAATGAGTGGGAAGATGACATGAAGCGACGCGAGGTTAAGCTGCATTGAAAACAGATGAGTGAACATACAGCTCCCGATCGGTGTGAAGTTCACGGGATTTTGTACACAGAATGATAAGAGCAAACATTATTTTAACATATATTATTATTTCACACTCAGTATTTTAACTTGAGCGCTGCAAGCCATATATACAGTGCCTGACAAGACAGATTTTCTGATACGCAAAACAAGTGCTTTAAAGGAATAATTCCGTAGCTTACTGCCGTTACTGTGGCAGCCAACAACAGCACAGCAACCCTCCGTACATTTTTATATGTAGTTATACTGAAAAAGTTTCAGTTCAGTCTATCTTTTTTTTACCCCGTTTTAATGGATTTCTATGGAGACCGGAACACGAGAGCACCCAAACGGAAGTAAGAATCCATGGCGCCGCTCATCGGTTATTCAGGAAAAAGGTCTATATTAACGCGCTTCCTATAAACATTGGTAACCATAGTAACATACAGTTACAGTTGAATAGCAATACAGACGAAAATAACTCATTTTTATCGTTCCGGTCAAATATAGAGAATGAGGATTATGTCACAAGCTGTGTCCCAAATGACACACTATACACTATGCACTTATACACTATGTACTTATACACTCAACCATGTAGTATATGAATTATATAAGGTTATTTTGTCATTAATAATAGGAGTCTGATAGCCCCACCACCTTCGGGACGTAATTAAAGCTGCGACAGCTGAGTGCATGAAGTGTTCAACATTCCACACTTCATTTTTTCGGTTATTTAAGTGCACCATCCGGGTATTTAAAGTGCACTTTTTCTTTTTGGAATTTTCAGTGTGAAGGCACTACTCGCACTATTTATACTACAAAACGTCATAAATAGTGCATAAGTACGCAATTTGGGACGCAGCTACAGTCTTTTCACTCCGCGTTGCATTTCGGGAAGGCGCCACCATATTAGCAGGATAAGCTGTCCGTTCCCATGGTTACTTCTCATTCTCTATCCACCTTTTTCTTGACGTAAAAATGGGCGTGGCCATTTGTAAATTTTATGGGTCTTCCGGTCTCATCCGCGTCCAGCTATTTTTAGCTGTACAAAAGTTGGTTTTGCTGCTTTATATTGAAAATTAGTGTGTCTTATCATATTATTTTAATGTATTATCTTAATTATGAATACACTGGTTTGTAGTGCAAACAGTTTTACCGTTTACTATACTTTGTTATTCTTCTCATTATTTACCTATAGTGCTAATGAACTGGAAGTCTCACCCATAGGCTTACTTCCGCGTTGAAGAAAAAGGTGGATACGGATAACTGCTTATCTTTTGTTATGTTTTTGCCTTTAAGTTAAACAATAATTCATTCTTTATTGTATTGTTTGCAGGGAAGAGAAGCTCATTTGTCGCATTGCATGATAATTAGATTAATGTACACTGTCTTGGTACATCCGCTTTAAGCATTTTAGAAATTCCCTTGTTCAAGTTACGCTAATTCACAAGCCTAGTGAGAGTCATGCTCGCAAAGAAGGTATAACGTTAATTATTAAACCAACAAAATTAAATCTTTCAAAAACACACAGAAATGTGATTCTTTTATTGAGTAAAAGGCAGTCGGTTTAATCAGTGACATTAACAGATTCACTATTCGGCGTCTTCTCCGCGACCTGCATCCTTTGGTGTTTTTACACATAGAAAAAGACGAAAAACATACTACATTATCCAGTTTTCTCTCAGAACGATAATCTGAGTTACTATTGAAATTCTCGATGCAGCATGAATGACATACAATGGTGACATTTTTCACAATCATGACACAAAAAAATCAAACGCTGCCCTAAGCTCAATGGCGGAAAGGCAGCGCTATCCTGCAAATATGGCGGATAAACAAAGCAGTTTCCCAGAACTCAACGCGGCGTTACATCACATTCTCATTCTCTATTGCAGAGCAAATACAGTATTATTAACATCTTTAATATGTAAATGCTGGCAAATGACCATGGCATAAACGGGATAATCAATGGCTAGCTGTGCATTAAACTCTGCTGCACGTGGGGTGGTTCTTCTCCTCCACGTCGTGCATTCAAATCGTTTAATGCACAGCTAGCCGTTGATTATCCCTTACATATTCAACTCACCTTTAAGAGAGAGAGAAACAGCAGAGCTTGATTGTGATGATTGTGGTCTTTCATTTCTCTGTCCCCTACACCAGTACTGACCCTGATCAGACTCAGTAGCTCCTCTGAAAGTGAGTGTCTCTCTGTTTACAGTGTAACGATCAGACGTCTGTAACATTACACTGTCTTTAAACCACTCATATCTCCAGTTACTGTGATCAGACTCTATAACACACGTCAGATTGACTGTCTCTCCAGTGAATATAGTCTTTGGTGTCACAGTCAGTGTAGATCTGGGAGAATCTGTAAATAAAACAGATAAATACCAGATATGAAATATGACTACAATGAAGTGTTATTTTAATCTTGAATGAATGAATGATGCATTTATATAGCGCTTTATTGTGTATTGCTGTACACCCAAAGCGCTTTACAATAATGTGGGGGGGTCTCTCCTCAACCACCGGTGTGCAGCATCCACTTGGATGATGCGACGGCAGCCACAGGACAACGGCACCAGTGCGCTCACCACACACCAGCTACAGGTAACGATCAGACTGTCAGAGCTGGGACTCGAACTTGGGTCTCTGGTGCAATAGTCTTAACTTCCACCACTGAGCCACAGAAAGGAGTTGAACCGAATAGTCAGACGCGTTCTTAACTCAGAAGAGTTTATTAACAAAAATAGCAAAAAGGGTACAAAAATCCTTTTCTTAATGAAAGCCACAAAACAGAAAATCTTCAATCCAAAAGGAGAAAAATAATCTCCAAAACAAAAACTCAGGAAAAACAATCCAAAAAACTTTTTTAAAAGTTTAGAACTTAGAACTAGAGCAGACTTACGGAAGCAACTGGCTAGGAAGAACAATAACCAAGCAAAGAAACAAAGGAAGTGATCAGCTTAAATACACAGCCCACAACAAGGCACATGTGAAAACAATGACACTGATTACAAGAGGCACAACTATGACATGAGTACAATGAGGACCTCTAGTGGCCAAGATATAACATTACAAAGCAAAAACTCTGACACAGACGACTGTAATATTACACTGTCTTTATACCACTCATATCTCAGAACTTGCAGTATAGTCACTGCTTGACAGCAGTGTTTCAACACAGACCCGCCCTTGCTCGTGAGCGAGCTGTCAATCATAGTCCGCGCGTCATTGTTGATATACGCTGGAGCTGTCTATTAGCAGAATGGCGTCTAAGCGATTGTGGTGTTCTGTTCTCGGGTGCAATAATGAACACAGCAGTCATTTTGATGTTCCTAAGTCCGAACCGCTGAAGACACAGTGGCTGAGTTTTGCTTTTGAAGGGAATATTCCCCACGAGCAACGTCAATGTTTTCATGTTTGCGCGAATCATTTTTCACCAGACTGCTTTATAAATGAAGGTCAGTATAAAGCTGGTTTTGCTAAGAAGCTGCTCCTGAAAATAGAATCGGTACCAACTATTCGTGTTCCTGCTGAACCTCCAGAAGAAGTGAGTGTAACGTTTAATTAACCTTTATATTAATCTTTGCAAATCGCTAGCACGCTTCATGATGTATGTGGCTAATGTTTACATTCAGGGTACATGCATGTTTTCTATTTACGACGTTCTCAATATGAAAAATTCCTGCCGTGACCTCATATCAGTGTTTCCACCCTGAGAGTTGTACCTAACACTGCATAGATAACGTTACGCATCACTGACAAGCCTACATTTACCGAATTTATTTTTCATGACCATTAGCTGTAACATCAATCTGTCAATGAACTAACGTATCAGTAAACACATAGCGTTCGTATCTCACTACTCTACCTGACAGTACACACAAAAATAGATAAAAGTGACATTACGTTAACCAACCATTCAGAAACGTCCCGTTCGAGCCTTAATTGTCGAACTTCTTCGGGGCCGTCATCCTGTTCCGGGTCCGACTCCGGTTCGAATTGATAAGGTTGCACAGTATCCTCAGAGACTCCGCTGCCATACTTCAAAATATACCCTCAACTGTTGTCAAGGCAACACTCCACGTGTGTTAGGTCAAAACCGCCCCACAGAACAGAGGGCGGGCGAGCAAAGCTCATTAGCATTTAAAAACACACGCACTAAAACTGTGTGCTGAAAACAGAGCTGTTTTTGAGCAGGTAAAATGAGTGTTTTCTTACAATACTAATGAGAATTTTTAATTAAAGTATATTACAAACTTTCAATTTAGACCCTAAAGAATCATATTAGCTTGTACAAAAATGGCATTATATGACCCCTTTAAAGGTTCTTCATGAAACCATCAAAGCCAATAAGAAGCTTTATTTTTAAGAGTGTATTATAGGGGAAGTTCACACAGAAATATTATGATGTTCAGGTCTGTGCTCAGATTGTGCTCAGGCTAGTTGGTCAAGAAAAATGGCGGCAGTCAGCGGGACAGGTGTGTCAGGAGCTTTCCTGGCACTTTTAGTTTTTGGAATTATTTTAAACCTCACAGAATTGGGACAGAGTGTAAACACACAGCAAGTTTCCCATAATATATCAGTGTATCGAGAAACAATGTCAGTAAAGCATTTCGGATATGGAAAGCACATTTTAATGCAGACGTTTGTAAACACTGCGGTCGGCCGGGATCAACACAAGCGAAATAATGCAGTCCGGGGCAAACACCAAAGTGACAGTGGGATTATCATCATACTCTACCTGTTGCTGTCCGGAGATGTGCACCCGTGCCCAGGTCCGATTTTCCGGGACGACAGCTGTAAGGCACCAGCGAGCGCACTAGTCGCCATTGAGGGCTGGGGCTCATTCGCATCGACCGCCGGTGGATCTATCAATGACGGGAGCGAAGATCTCGGACGGCGGGCTGAGACGCCGGGCTTGGTGAGTGCCGAGGGCCTTGATTGGCCATCTTTCAGCGCGTGGACCGACGGCGGCGGGGTTGTCGCCGCTGAGGAGCAAACAACTACAATTTCCTTGCCCTGCGTTTCTGACCCTACTCGATCATATCGTGTGGATGTTAAGGTAACTGGTCATTGCGCTCAAGGTAAGCGTGAAAATCTGCGCGATATAACCCACAGTCGTTTCAAAAACATTATAAACTCTGCTTTGAAAAACACCGCAAATTGAACTTTTTTAAAACTGTTAATCACTCTCGACTGATCTGGGATCAACAACTCAAACCAAGGGGTCTATTTGGAGGGCATATGAACATTCGTAGCCTCAGCCCAAAGTCTGAAGAAGTACATCATCTTCTTATTAATTCCAACTTAGATTTTTTAGGTCTGACAGAATCTTGGTTACATAAAACTCTCCATCTGCTGTATTACATGTACCAGGGTATAATATTTTAGACGGGATAGATGTGAGGGAAGAGGGGGAGGGGTAATGATTTACATAAAAGATCACATTAACTGTCAGCAGATATGTTGGCCTTTTGACCATGATTTGGAGTGTATTGGGGTGAATATACTGCTCTCACCTGAAATGTCTTTTGTGTTAATTGTTGTATATCGTCCACCCTCCTCTAATAAAATAATTCTATATCACTTTTAAAAAGCTACTTCAAGCATGTGATTTTAAAATTGAGGTAATACTGCTTGGTGATCTTAACTGTAACTGGCTTAATAAGACTAATAGGAAATCCCTTAAACAGATTACAGATAGTCTGGATTTTACTCAATTGTTGGAAGGTCCTACTAGAATAACCACATCGTCTCAGACACAGATATATTTAATATTCAGTAACAAGCCTGAAAGAATTGTAAAAACATTTAATTTTATTACTGGACTGTCTGATCATAATCTGACTCTACTGTCGAGAAAACTTACAAAAAAGCGATTTCATCATTCTAATAAACCCGTGGAGCAACTTAGGATTCCTAAGAATGAAATGGATAATTTTCAAAAGGCAGTACAGCAGACTAATTGGATAGATACATTTACTGGGAATAACATAGAAGAAGTTAGCAGAATGTTTTCTACCAAGTTACAAAACCTAGTTAAGGAGTTTACTAGAAAGGTAAAAGGAAAGAAAAAAGTAAATGCACTCCCCTGGCTCAATACTGAAATATTTAATTTGATGAAAGAAAGAGACTCTGTTTTAAAAAGATCATTAAAACAAAATTAAATAGTGATAGGCATAGGTTCACTTCATTACGTAACCAAGTGATTAAAGAGATAAGAAAGGCCAAAGCCAATTTTTTTATGACAATTATTAATGAGGGAAAAGGTAACACAAAATTGATCTGGGAACAGATTAAGAATGTGATGGGAATCAGCCATAAGATTAGAAACCAGTTAGAATTGAACCTGAATGGTAAACTAATTCAAGACCCAGCTCAAATAGCTGTAGCTTTTAATGAATACTTTATTAATTCTGTGAATGAAATCGCACATAATTTTTCCCTAATAACTGGAAATGTTGTCACAATAGATGAAAGCATGCCTTCTTTTAGCATTCAACCTATCTGTGAAGTAAAAACTCAGGCAATTATTAATTCTCTTAAAATCTCATCAACAAAAGATATTTATGGAATGGACTCGAAAATGCTTAAATGCCTGAAAGAACATCTATCTTACCCTATCACACAAATTTTTAATCAGTCAGTACTAGAGGGGATATTTCCAACCACCTGGAAGACTGCAATTGTAACTCCCATATTTAAGTCAAAGGACCCACGGAACATATCTAACTATCGCCCAATTAGTATTCTTCCAGTAGTCTCTAAGGTTGCTGAAAAATGTGTGTCAGAGCAGTTTGTCTCTTTTCTTAATAATAGTCCCTTCACACTTCATCCGATGCAGTTTGGCTTCCAGGCCCATCACTCCGCAGAAACGGCTAACTGTTACTTTTTAGAGACTGTTAGAGCAATGGTGGACAAGGGAGGTGTTGTTGGCGCTGTGTTTTTAGACCTCCATAAAGCATTTGACACAGTCAACCATCAGGTCCTTATTGCCAAACTCTCTACTTTTAATCTTTCCCCCTCTGCAATTAAATGGTTTGAGTCATATTTAACTGGTAGAACTCAATTTGTTTCTGTGAACACCCATCGTTCACTAGCTCTTAATTTATGCACAGGGGTGCCACAAGGATCAATACTTGGCCCGCTTTTGTTTAGTCTATATATTAATGACTTGCCATCAGTTTGCCCTGATATTAATACAATAATGTATGCGGACGATACTGTAATTTATGTGCATGCCAAGACAAAAAATCTGGCTGCCATAAAATTGACCAAAGCCATGGACCAGATTACCAATTGGCTAAATCGTTCATGTCTTCAATGAAATGTAGACAAAACTGTGGGAATGTTTTTACAAAAGACAATGTAATAGTGTGTCAAACATATCAATTTTGGGTCAAAACATTACTATTGTGCCACAATTTAAATATCTGGGCGTTATTATTGATTCTAATTTCTTTTTAAAACACATATTAAGAAAGTCTGCAATAGGGTCAAGTTTAGTTTAGCTAATTTTAGATATATTAGAAGTGCCCTTACATTTCATGCTGCTAAATTATTTATGGATGCAATGATTATGTCACATCTAACATATGGTCTGACAAGCTGGGGACAAACTAACAGCTCATCACTTAAGCCACTAGCAACTATTTATAAAAACTCTTAAAATTTTGGACCAGAAGCCTAATAGTTTACACCATTGTATAATCCTTAAAAAATATAAACTGCTGAGCTGGGAAAATGTAATCAAATATAAAAATATTTGTCTGGTTTACAAAATTTTACATAATACCGCTCCGCCTCCTTTCAATTCATTCATAATCCAACGTAATAACAGCAGTCATAATACCAGAAGTACCACACGTGGCGACCTAGTAATCCCACTCAGAAAAAGTACATTTGGTCAATTATCATTTTCATTTACTGCAATACATAACTGGAATTCATTGCCCATTACAATTAAAAACATACATATGTATTCGACTTTTATTGTACACCTTAAAAATTGGCTAATCGACAATTACACCTGCACACATTAATATGCTAGATGTGATGTGTGCACTAGATGTGACATGATCATGCTTCTGCTACTTGATCTCTGCTGACTGTTTCAATGCTATGTCCTATATGTGTTTTAATGTGGCCTTTGCATGATTATTTTGTGTGTCAATTTTTTCTAGTTTATTGCTTGACCTGCTTTTATGTCTTTGCAAGTTGTGTTTGCTTGTCTGTTTCAATTTTGTACCACTTTGTTTGTTTGTCTAAGATTTTGCTTAAGTTTTGTTTTAATTGTAATGTATTTATTGATGTATGCCAATTAACAACTGGCTGGGGACTACAGCTGGAAATTAGCCGTAGAGGCTAAAGCTGCTCTTTTCATTAAAAGAGGTTGTCCACATTACTATAAACCAATAAAGTAAAGTAAAGTAAAGATCAGACTGAAACCTTTAGCTGTTGTGTCGTGTCTCTAGCTTTTATCAGCATTATAAAAGCTATAATACAGATATATATAGTGCCATGGGTGTTGTGTTTTTAAGATGACACTTTTTTTCAAATTTAAAATACATTTTGAGATTCCAGTAACCAGTTTTATTGTTGCATCTGTTGTGAACACAAGAACAGGTCCTGTGTGAACAGCTCCTTAACAAGTTAAAAGACAATTAAACAATCAAACCCTCAAATTGTCAGGGTTCTGTCACTTCGGTCTAGTTTATTTGTGGTTTTGTGACAGAGCTCTGACACTCCCTTCTTGTCTTGTTTTCTGGTGAGCGTGTGGCTTCGAGTGTGCTCGAGCCGCGCGCTCTCTTGTCTACGTGCTCTGTTTCATGTTGGGGCGTGGTGTTCGGATCCCGGCATGCTGGCTTGTTCAGGCTCTGTTCTGGTTTTCATGTCGGGATTCGGACACTCACGTTCCAGGTCTGTCTTGTTGTGAGCGTGCGGTCTCGAGTTCGCACGGGACGTGCGCTCCTCTGTCTGTATGCGTTGTGTTTTGTCCGGCACGCGGTTCGGGTTCGGCCGCGTGCTTTCTCTTGTCTTGTTCTGTTTGGCACGCAGCTTGTGTTTTTCATTGGCTGCGTGTTGTCATGTCTTGTGTGAACACGCGGCTTATGAGTATTCTCATTAGCTGCGTGTTCGTGTCTTGTTTAGCACATGGCTGATGATTGTTATTGCTAGCCATGTGCTTGTGTTTTTGTTTTGTGTGAGCACATGGCTTTTGTCCTAGTTTTCTGTCTGCCATGTGCTCTCATGTCAATTTGTCTTGACCCCACCCACCTTGTTTCCTGATTATTGGTTAATTTTCCCCACCTGTGTGTTATCTCTTCACCCTCCTCATTTGCTCCCTTTATAATCTCCTTGTGTTTGCAGTCCCGTGCGAGTTCCTTGAATGTCAAATTTGGTGTCCTGTCCTGTCCTGTCCTGTCCTGTCCGGTCCGGTCCGGTCCGGTCCGGTCCGTTTTCCCCTACGGGGTAGTTTTTGTTTGTTTTTATTTATATTTTTTGCTAATAAAGCCCTTTTCCTCCTGCATTTGAGTCCTCGCTCTCATCACTTCACCCGCACTTGACACAAATGAAGTGTAAATTATTAACATCCGAAAACGAGAATGTCTTTTGATTGGATGTGTGATCATGAATGTAGTACAGAAGGACAATGATATTCAACTCACCTTTCACAGAGAGATAAACAGTAGAGCTTGATTGTGATGATTTTGGTCTTTCATCTCTCTGTCCTCTACACCAGTACTGACCCTGATCAGACTCAGTACCTCCTCTGATAGTGAGAGTGTCTCTGTTTACAGTGTAACGATCAGACGTCTGTAACTTTACACTGTCTTTATACCACTCATATCTCCAGTCATCTGTCCAGCCATCTCTCCTGTCATTTGTCAGTCCATTTCTCCATCTCCAGTTACTGTGAGACTCTATAACACACTTCAGATTGACTGTCTCTCCAGTGAATACAGGACTGTCTGGTGTCACAGTCAGTGTAGATCTGGGTGAATCTGTGAAGAAAGAAGACGGAGGTCTATCAGTGAACTAGTCAGAAACATGATCTGATCTGAGCTCCTGTATTTGTGTAACACTGATGTTAAAGAGGAGAGATTTTGAGAGGAAAGTGAGTCTCTGAACAATCACTGCAGGTTTAATGTGATTCAACATCAGATCATCTGAAACAATTATCAGACGTACAGTGAACAAGTGTGTTATTTTTAATGTTTTATATGTTACACTGAGAACTTCAGGAGTTTGTACATTCAGTGTAAATGTCTTGTCTGAATAAATGATCAAATAGTACAGAGAGTTTAGGAGGACAATGACATTCAACTCACCCTTCACAGAGAGATAAACAGCAGATCTTGATCGTGATGATTTTGGTCTTTTATCTCTCTGTCCTCTACACCAGTACCGACCCTGATCAGACTCAGTAGCTCCTCTGATAGTGAGAGTGTCTCTGTTTACAGTGTAACAATCAGACGTCTGTAACATTACACTGTCTTTATACCACACATATCTCCAGTCACTGTGATCAGACTCTATAACACAGGTCAGATTGACTGTCTCTCCAGTGAATACAGGTCTGTCTGGTGTCACAGTCAGTGTAGATCTGGGTGAATCTGTAAAGAAAGACAAAAGCATAGTGACTAAAACACCTCTTTCCTTGAAATTTTGTAAATGTTTCACAGAACTGAACAATTGATCCACACATACATCCAGTGAAACGACAGACTTCTCTTTGGTGACGTATGCTGGATTTCTTCAGTTTATTTCATTTAGTTCACTTTAACCAGGAGCTGCAGCTCTGCAGAGTTTAGCTTCATCCTTAATTAAACACAACTGATTCTGCTAATCGTAACGAATCTCTGCTCTAGACCTTGAGTCGAAGATCCAAACACAGCTTTATTAAGGGGTAATCCACAATCGTAATAGACAAAGGGTCAACCACAGGACAAACAATAGAAACAACAGGTAAAACGCAGGCAAATCCAGGAAACCAGGCAGAAGATTAAAACCATGACATGAAAACCAGAGCGAGTGATCAGAAATGTCGACACTTAGTAGCTCTACAAATAAAAAAAATAAAAAATAAAAAAACTGGATTGATATCTGGTTGTATGTTAGTGTGAAAAAAAAAAAAGTCACACTCGTGATGTTTGGGGTCTCTGGAGAAATGAATGGGGAAATGATAAAATCGATACCTTTTACTTTTTAATTTGTCAAATAAAATCAATAAATCCACCACAATGCAGACCACAAAATACATGAAAATGAAGTGGCAACCCTTCCACATGTTCACAATGCAGAACGATTACGCTCGCACACACACACACACACACACACACATACACAAAAATCACCCATAGAGATCAATTGAAGACAATAAATATGTTGACTTTTTGTCACTCATAAACTCAAAACCCACTCATAAGAAATAAAAAATTGACATGACATGAGTGGCTCTCTCTTACATAATTTGTCAAATAAAAATAAGCTACAAAGAACACACAGAAATGATGGAAGGACACCGCAGCACATCCACGATGGATAATAAATGCAAACACACACACACACACACATATAACACCACATGGGGGTTTGACTGTATTTATGTCATAACTGCCAAAAAAGCTATTTCAGTACAATAAAATGCTAAACTTTGACAAAGAATAATTTTATATTATTACAATAATGATTTTGTAGTCTCTTAACATTAATCTAATAAAATAAAAAAAACTTGTGAGATCTATACCTCTGTGGAAATGGCAGTATGAGCCATTGAGTAATGCTCTAGAGGATCTAGGAATGTGGGCCTTTTATAAAGTGAATTTTACATTAAAAAATATATATATTTTAAAATGTATTTATATAAATGTAAAAAATATTATAAATCCTCCAAAATCTCCACAAATGTGGAGTAAAAACATTAATAAACTGAGTAATAATACATTTGAAAAATAAATAAATATATAAATAAAAATTATTCTGTTGCAAAATTACATTTTGTTGCCTGGGGACAAAAAAGACCCCAAACAGTATGAGTGTAATTCCCAAACGAAAAGTGCAGAAGGGTTAAATAACTTTTACAGCTACTTAGGGAAACTGATAAAAAACAAATGTTTTGTGAATACGGCCCGGGGTTACGCAGAGTGAGTTCACCAGATAATGAGCAACAGGCGATCAGGCCAGATTCTGGGTAATGAGTAATACAGTCCATGATAAGAAAACAAAGACAGAAGGAGAGCCCTCTTGTGGCTATCATACACACTCCGTCTGGCAGGTGTGACACTAATCAAGTCCTTCAGGCTTATTTGAGAACTACAGTAACAGAGTTTTAAACCGGTAACTTTGGCTTAAACTGCCTCTTTCTTCCAATCGACTGCAAGCTCACATTCATATCTGCGTCTGTTGTTGAGTGCAGTGATCACATCTCAGGATCCACTCAACAAACACTGACACGTGATGGACAGAAACAAGCCCTGCCTTCATTTTTATTTTTTTGACAATCATTAAGACGACAGAAGATATGATCTGATGCTACTTCTGTTTCCTTCTGACTTTAACATGTGGATGTGAGTCCTGAGAGTTTTAAGAGACTTTAGTTAAAAAAATGCAGTTTTCATTCTCATAAATAACTGAACTCTATGTAAGTGTTACTAGATTCCTAAAACAGTGTCAAAATAAGGATTTACATCCTTTAAACATCTTATGCATTTGAACAGAACAGTGACTAGAACATGTGATAACAGCATTAATAACAGCAATCATAAGCTGCAATGCTTCAAGAGATGGACAACTCTAGAACATCATAATCAAGGTGAGACACTGCAGGTCAATAGGGTAAAAAAATAAATAAAAAAATAACTAATAGTTAACGCCTTACTTACCCAGCTGATTGATTACAATGATAATTGCAAACATTTTTTGTATTACAAGTTTTCTAAAATGTTTGGTTTAAATATGCAAATGAATCATTATTTAATGAAATATGTGCTAATTTGCATAAATTTCTAGTACAAGAATCTAAACACTGGATGATGTCAGTTTCAAAATTCTTGTTTAATTAAAAAAAAATTTTTTTTTTTGACATATTAGAGTCAAAAATCTTTACAGAATATCATTTTGTCCCTCCATAATTCAGAAAATACTTAGAACAGACAGAAAACACTATATTTTCACAATTTTGGGGGGAATAAAATGTTGTATATAATCAAGCAAATTATAGATGAACAAATCCCTCTGTAAAAACCTTCAGGATATCGACAGGAATAACAAGGTGAAGTTTGGTGTAAGTGCTGCTGAAGTGGAGATTTATGGCTCAGTGAAGGAGAAAAAACTCATTTTGAGAAAACGGCCTTTAAAAATATGTATTGTATTTGAAATCTATTGACACAAATAGATAAAGCGCTATAAAAGAAACACTTAATGTCTTTAGGATGTTTTCTTTCCACTAGTCTGAAAAAAACACATATGAAAACCCCAAAATCTCAAACTTGACAGGTGCATGAAAAAACCCAGTGTTTTTGCCGGCAGTGTCTCCCCTTAAAACAACTAAACTGAAAGAAAGAAAGAAAGAAAGAAAGAAAGAAAGAAAGAAAGAAAGAAAGAAAGAAAGAAAGAGAAAGAAAAATTTTCGGTTTATTATTTTTCTCAGATGAATGTTTTCAATGGTGATTGAAATTTCATTGCAATATTCATAATGTATTTATTTATACTGGACAATTTATAACATATACATAATATGCTGTTATTTCAGTGTTGCTGTTGATGTAATTATTAGCAAATTAAATTAAATCAGTCAGAGCTACAATGCTAAACTTATGCACCCTGGAGCAACAAATAATTATTTAAATGAGCATTGAACAGATGTGAATATGAACACTCACCTGATACAGTCAGTGTAACAGCAGCACTGATGTCTGATCTCTGTGAGTCTGATCTCTCTCCTCTACAGCTGTATTCACCGCTTTTAGACACAGAAGCTGTGAAACTGAACTCTGCTGCTGTTGGATATGGATAGAAAGTGTTTCCATCTTTAAACCAGCTGTGGTGTCTCCACTGAATGTCTCCTGCTCGCTGTATGTCACATGTGAGAGTGACTGTCTCTCCTCTGAACACACGCTGATCTGGAGTCACCTTCACTTCAGGTTTTGGTCTCTCTGTATTAATACACATATGAGTAAATATTGATCACCTACAGTATCATTGTATCAATCACTGTTATGAACTCAAAACCTTGTGAGGAAAACACTGCATTGTGGGCAAATTAACATCAAAGAACTACAAAACAATTCACATTTGTTAATAGTACAGCAGTACAGCACAGTACCTTGAGTGAGTGAAGCGTGGATGAAGGACATCAGCACTAAAAGCAGAAGAAATATAATAATGAAACATCCATTCATTCAACACAATGCAGATCACTGAAACATATCTATTTTAGTTTATTTTACATAAACTGAAAGTGTTTTTCTATGTTTTTATAAGCAACATCAGCATCACACAGAATGAAGTCACAAGACTCATGAACTGAAACGAGAGTCGATTCTCTGATGGATTCACTGCTGCTCAGAGAAGATTCACAACAAACAACACATGACCATATTCTCATCAACCAATGTGACGCCAGTTTTGCTGTCTTTGTATTTTTGCTTTTCTGTTTGTATAACTACACATGTCCCAAATTAATGGCTTGCTTCACCTGTTTATTTGCCCATTTTTCGTACAACATGAAAGATGCTATTGAAATATATTAAATGTAGAATCTTGCATTTTTCATGCCAGTAACTATAGCCTGATTCAGACGGTAATTGTTTCTCATACACTGTAAAAAGGTTGCTGTAAATTTGACAGTATTATCACTGTAATTGCATTTACAGTATAATAATGGCTTGACTGTATTTTCATTTACAGTATTGTTACCGTATTTTCATTTACAGTATTTTTACCATATTTTCATTTACAGTATAAGTGCTGTAGTGTTTATTTTCATGTAGTTTAAACATTTTTTACCTGTAAAAAACAATCAAATTGTGGTACAGCACTGTAATCCATTATTTTTACCACCCCAACTCCATAAAAATCACAATGAGCATTAGCTCTGATAATATTCTTTTTAATTGTTGAACATTTTCTTTTTAAAAATACAAATTACAAGTCTTGATCTCTAGGATGAACTAGCTGAAAAAAAGGGCATCACAACAGTCCCCTGGGCACTTTGTATCATGGCAAAACTTACACATACTGAAAAGCAAAAACAAGTAAGTACACTAACAGTCAAAAGTTTTTGAACAATTCTCTTCTGCTCACCAAGCCTGCATTTATTTACTGCAAAAGCAGTAATACTGTGAAATATTTTTACTATTTAAAATAACAGCTTTCAATTTGAATATATTTTATAATGTAATTTATTCCTGTGATCAAAGCTAAATTTTCAGCATCATTACTCCACTCTTCAGTGTCACATGATCCTTCAGAAATCATTCTAATATACTGATAAACATTTATTATTATTATTATTATTATCATCATCATCATAACAGTTGAGTACATTTTTCAGGATTCTTTGATGAACAGAAAGATCCAAAGATCAACGTGTATCTGAAATAAAAGATTTTGTAACATTATACACTATGCCATTCAAAAGCTTGGGGAAGGGGAATCAGGATCATGTGAAGGATCATGTGACACTGAAGACTGGAGTAATGATGCTGAAAATTCAGCTTTGCTCACAGCAATAAATTACATTTTAAAATATATTCAAATAGAAAACATTTATTTTAAATAGTAAAAATATTTCAAAATTGTACTGTTTTTGCTGTACTTTGGATCAAATAAATGCAGGCTTGGTAAGCAGAAGACATTAAAAAATCTTACTGTTCAAAAACTTTTGACTGGTAGTGTTAATAAAATCAAATAATACAGTAAAAATGAGTTTGTGTTGTGTTAAATTTCAGTAATTTTGACAGTCAAAGTTGACAAGCTCTCCGATGAGAAACAGCAGGATGGGATTCAGGCAGATCCTTTTTCTTTGCACCCTCTTTCCAGAATTCCAGCTGACCTGTGACTTTCAATGCATTTGGTGCCACAAAGATCTGAATGAACCTGCAAGCACAAGAAAAAAAAAAGCATTATTTTTCAAAGCAGTGTTTACAGAATTTGCCTCAACTGTCAAACATGGTGCTGTATGCACTTTGATGTTAATAAAACCTTATATACTACATACCTACAAAGGAAGGTACATAATTAGTTGATAATTCATCACATTCAAATTATTAAAGCTCCATTTTTTACAATGCATTCTCAATCAGTAGAGCAAAGTGCTACAATGCTGAATTAATGGGTTTGATTCCAGGGGCGGTTCTAGGGTGAGTGGATATCAGAATACACGGGATACAAGTCAAATAAAACAGGCTATGCTGAAAAGTTACATTGGCTAAGTGGCTTAATTTTTTTTTTTTTTAAAGCGACAAGTGTAATTAATTATAATTAATACAAATTGCATAAATAATATTATGAAATTAATGTTTTAAATATAAACACAAAAATATGTAAATGATATAAAAAAAAAAAGAATGATACTTTTAAAATGAGACTAAAATTACCAGTAGGTGGCAGCAAGCCACTGTCTTAATGACTGAGCCACTGAGTCATTTATTCAATCTAATCATTAAAAACTGCTGATAAGTTTGCTAAGTGCTGGTTCAATAGAAATAATTTTAATGCGCATGAAATCTCAATCTTGATGCGCACACACCCCGAGCGCCATCCCTGTTTGATTCCCAGGGAATTAATAACTTAATAAAATGTGTAGGGGAGCGCAGGGCACAAACTAACACGGGGTAAATATTTCCACACATGCTAGCATAACCAAATTTACAGTATTTACTAGCTGCCATATCAACACTATATAGAGAATAAAGTGCACCAAAATTAAAAAATCTTTTGAAAATGTCACTGAATATATATTCTACCAAAGCAGAAGTACATTTCTGGCTGAAGTGAATTGTCATCTCAGTTTTTAGTATTCATTTAAAATTAGACAAATCTGCTATTATTTTAATCTCCAATCTGTTATCAGTTTAGATAATTTTATAATGCTTCGCTAACTAGCAGAAGACATTAACCAGTTTTAAATTCCAGTTGCACAGATGGGGAACGTTATAACTCTGTGCTACAATGTGCCCCGCTATTATTAAACTGTGCTATTCTATGACATTAGCAATGCAATTTACACCATTTACTTTTATGATTTTTAATGAGAAACCACAAGAAGCAGGTGAATAAAGACTGAGAATCGATGTTTAATGTTCAGAAATTGTTATTTCAAGAAATGTAAAGCATTTCTCGTGTCCTGTGTCCTATGTCCTATGACAGCTGTGTGTGGAGGGAGGGGAGTCTATCATTTCTGAATTTCTGAATGTGTTTCTTCATTTGCGCACTCTGTTTTGAACTGCACTGTATATGTAGCTGTGTGTTGCGATCAGGGCCGTCCCAAGCATGGTTGCAATGTGTTCATTGTCAAACTCCAAAATTTGATTATTTTTAATTCTTAAAAAATGCCATTATTTTATTTGAAAAAGTTAATGATTTTATTTTATTGACAAAATATTTTAGTTTGTCTTGTATATTTTTTCATTAGATCCGATAATATTTTAAGCTGTCATATGGTTATGTTACAACATGCCCCTCACATGTTACAATGTACCCCACCTACGGGGCATGTTGTCACTTCCATTCTTTTGAGATAAATAACGAAAAACATATACACCTGTAATTATGAAACAACTCAACATATTTGTACTAGACAAGTGTGAAATTAAAGTGTATAAAAAAATTATACTCTGAACCCCACATGGATTTACACATGCTAAGAAAGTCCGTGTTAGGTTGTGTCCCGTGCTCCCCTACATTAAATACAATATAACTTGCTTTGGCTAAAAGCATCTGGCAAATGCATGAATGTAAATGCAATGTAAAACAAAATGTATTTTGGGTTACCTAATTCTGCACTTCTGTAAAACGGACAGCTGGCTGTATGATGATTCTGCCCTCATAGTCAGGATCCTTTTTTTGCTTGGAGAAATCTCCTGTAACAGACACAACACCCTTTTGGTGTTACTATAGTTTATGATCAGAAAAAAAAAAACTACTCTACAGTAATACAAACATTTTGAATAAAATAAACATTTTTGGTAACACTTTACAGTAAGGTGTCATTTGTTAACATTGGTTAATGTATTAATTAACATGAACAAACAACGAACAATGCATTTATTACACTATTTATTAATCTTTGTTAATGTTAGTTAATGACAATACAGTTGTTGTTAATTTCATGTTAGTTCACAGAGCATTAACTAATGTTAACAAACACAACTTGTGATTTTAATAATGCATTGGTAAATGCTGAAATTAACATTAACTAAGCTTAATAAATGCTGTAGAAGTATTGTTCATTAATGTTTTTAACTAACGTTAATGCTAACTAATGAACCTTATTGTAAAGTGTTACCACATTTTTTATATTTATAAGCAAAACTTACTATATTAATATATTGCTAGCCCGTTCCTCTCTTATAAAGTAAGTTAGTGGAGAACAGCAGCCCGTGGCTAATTTGGCTACTTTAGTAACATTAGATGAAAGCTCACCTGTTGTTAAGACGGCACTCACAGGAAAATACTCCAATACTCCTCCGATGCAGACGACATGACCACAAAACCACAAACTTGAAAATAAAATAAAAGATGTACTTTACAGTGGTATTTCTTAACTCAGTTTTCCTCAGTATTTCATGTTAGCTCGCGGTTTTATTTTCCGTCTCTCACTGAATAGGGACCGTCTCTAAAGTTACATACAACATTGGTACACACGTTTCTAACCTAAATAGCATTTGAAGAGAATTACACTTGCGATAAAGAGGCAGTGTACAAAAGATATTATGCTTCTCTGTGTTCGTTAACTTCGGCTAACTGACATTATTAACTTACCAGTTGATGTTATCATCGAAGAAGAGGCGCCAAAATACACCTCCGACGTTGTCGACGAAATCTAGACAGTCTAGACTAGAAATTTGAAAAGAACAAACAAAAGAAGTACTTGAAAATACTGTTTAAAATCTCCACTGAATTGAAACAGTGGTGTTGCCTACCCACTTTACCTCAGTAACATTATTTCACGTTAGTTCGTTGTTAAGGTTAAGTAACGACTCGCCAGATTAACTAAGTTGCATCAAAGGGCAGCCAAACCTACAAACGTGTTTCTCGGTTTAATAAGGTTTATTTTGACTAATATAGGTGACCTTAATTTACTCACCAGTCGAGGTTATCACCGTTATGGCGGCGTTAAATCCGGCCGTCAGTCAGAAAAAAGGCCCCAACTCCCGACATGAAAAACGACACGATGAATAATGTTAGTTTGCTGTTAATAAGTTAAAACATCTTAATATATCAGTAAAACATATATGCCTACTAACCTTTTTGTCTAGTTAACAGTGCAAAGTGTCTCTTTTGTCCTTTTGCCGCTGCTTCCACCAAACAGCAAACAAAATAAATCTCCTTGCCATTGGTCAGTTTTTCATGGCAAGTTCACTACTGTAAATTTACAGTAGTTTACTGTAGTGACCATACATTTTCCCATAATCCTTTGCAGTTTACAGTAAAATACTGTATATACATTTTACAGTATCTTACTGTACATAATACAGTAAAATACTGTTCAAATTACAGAAATCGGTTACAGTGTATGGACGCCTGTAAAAATAAATTTACACAACACCTTAGTGATAAAACTCATGGATTCAGAAGGTGATTTATTCACAGTTGAGAAGCGAGTTCTGTGATCCTACGAACCCAGGAACACGCTGCTCACGTGGCTAGTCACATGATTGTCTGCTGTATATAAAATTATTTTTTCTTATAAATGTATTAAAGATTACTTATTATTATGTTAAATGTACTTGTATTATTAAGCATATTTTAGAATATATAATCATATTTATTATTTGATTATTTAAATCTGGGTAACACTTTATAATAACGTTCAGTTGTAAGTCATTTATAAGTAATTAGTTAATTTTGAACTAATCATTTACAAAACATGATTATATGTTCATAAATGATTAATAAGTGATATGTTAATATGTTTATCAATGTTTTGTAGATTTAGTTATAAATAATTTACAAGTGATTAGACGATGATTAACTAATCATTAACAAAACATGGCTGAATGTTCACAAATGATTATTAAGTGATATGTTAACGATTTACAAATCTGTCGTGAGTTATCTTAAAAAATTGCATATCATGAAATAATCTAACAGATCCTTAGTAAATGGTTAATAGTTACTAGTTCGGTTTAATAAGGTTTACAGTAGCGAAGCCCATTGTCTTCCGGCTTCGCTACTGTTCGGACGCTCCTGCTTATTGCTCTGCGCTTCGCTCCCTATTTATGCACTTTTCTCAGATTTCTCTAAGATTTTAACTTCAGCATATCAGCACAGTGCTCAAACAACACAGTTTTTAGAAAAGGAAGACTCTTTGCCTCCGCTGCCAGCAGTTGACATTCGGAGACGGAAAACACAGCTGTCTACATTCAAACAGACGGAAAGAAAATGCCCCTTGTGGAATCTACTTGCTGCATGAACTGCCACAGACTTCTTCAAAGGATTGCGGTTCTTGAAACAGAGATACTTGCTGGACCTCCAAAACAGGTGGAACACACAGCAGGTTGTCATCACGGACCCCCGCAGCATACAGCCGGTGAGTCCTATGAATCTAGTGAATCTCAACAGTTCATACAAAGTGTAGAAGAACAAGCTGATCGACAGACTAATCGATGGCACAAACAGGGAGCGAGACCCAAAGGCACTCGAGACATCAGATTGTCACGAGTATCTCGTATTGCTGCGGTAGCATCCTCTACCCCAGATACGGCTATGAAAAGACTTGTAAACACTGGCATTTTACAACCCCCTATACATCTTGAGAACCGATTTGAAGCATTAATGAATGTGGGTGAGGAATCCCCAAATGTGACAAAACATGGATTGTATCAGCCAGCAGCTAACATCGCTACTAACAGGCGCCGAGGTCGAGCAGACAGCGGCACTCAGCTCAGAGCGCAGCCGAGCCCAGGACTCTGATAGTGGGCGACTCTATTATCAGAAACATCAGTAGCAGGACTACAACTACATGCTGCTTTCCTCAAGCAACCGCCTCTGATGTGAACAAGGAACTTCGAACATTCTGATGAAGCACAAGACTGCAAATCGAATCATCATCCATGTGGGAAGAATGATATTCGGAAAGAGCAGTCAGAACTGCTTAAGAAGGATTTCAGTGAACTCTTTGAAACACTTCAAAGACTTGAAGTTCAGTCGTTCATCAGTGGACCACTCCCAGCAAGAGGAACTAACATGTTTTCACGGCTGCTTGGGCTGAATACATGGCTACAAAGAACCTGCAGTACAAAAGGAGTCAACTTCATCGACAACTTCAATATTTTCTGGGGCCATAGACAACTGTTTAAACTGGACGGCTTCCACCCAAACAAACTTGGTGCGAGAGTGCTAAAGGACAATATCTATTTCTCCCTCCGTCATCCTTCAGTCGTGTGTGCCAATCCACACGGCCTCAATGGCACACACACACCTGGACAGAATATGAGTGACCACAGAACAACAGCTCCAAGACTCAGCACCCAAGGACAACTATCTGGAAAACAGCCAGTGAAGCCAGGACAACATATCACAGCCACCGGAAACACCAGAGCCAGAGCCCATCTCACCAGACACACTATCCCTCTCTCCAGAATCTCCACTTCTAAGCTTCTCACAGAAAATGGAGGAACTGGTGTATGCTGGGACCAAACTCTCCCACTCGTTTGCTGCAAGTCCCCAGATATCAACTAAAAAAACGGCGGGCCCCACAACCACCAAAGACAGCTGGCCCAGCTCTCCCTCCTCCTCCTGTGAGAGCTCTCCGTCCGCTGCCACAACGCCAGGGCCCAAACCCTCCTCCATCGGCTGTAGGTGAACCAAAAACAACTGATAACAGCTCTCAGTGATATGTGTCGGGTCCCCGCTATATTAGCAGCAACACTCACAAATGTTCACAGAACAAGCGGGAACCCAGTGTGCCTGTAGCCTTCTATATCTCTGTTTTATCACGTGATAGAAAGTCTAAGGCCTTCTCAAGCCGTACGGCTGACCCATCTAATCTGCGGCCTGTAATGCGTCAATCTAAGATTGCTGTAGAGACAAAATGTAATTCCATCAAGTTAGCATTTTTAAACATTCGCTCACTAAAAAATAAATCATTTCTGATCAATGATTTTATAACCACAAACAACCTGGATTTTATGTTTCTAAATGAAACATGGCTTGAAGACAGCTGCAGTGCAACAGTCCTCAATGAAACAGCCCCTCCTAACTTTAATTTTACAAGTGTCTGCAGGACTGTTAGGAGAGGTGGAGGTGTAGCTGCTCTATTTAAAGATGTTTATCAATGCAAGCAAGTGTCATTTGGTCAGTATTTGTCCTTTGAATATCTAGGTATTGTGCTGAAAGGTGCTCCACGCATTCTGTTTATCATTATTTACAGGCCTCCAAAATACTCTCCAGCCTTTGTTGAAGAGTTCACAGAACTGTTATCAATGATTTCCTCAGAGTTTGACTGTTTTACTATTGCAGGGATTTTAATATTCACATAGATAATGCAGAAATCAAAACTGCAAAAGAAATTATTACTGTTTTAAACACTTTTGATCTGATCCAGCATGTGCATGAACCCACACACAATCGTGGACACACTCTAGATTTACTCATCAGTAAAGGTCTAAACATTTCATCCATTGTTGTTAAGGATGTAGCACTATCTGATCACTTCTGTATTTTCTTTGATATATTGATCTCTGTTACCACTGAATCTAGATCTGTCTCTGTCAGAAAGAGATGCATTAATGAGAACACTAGTGCGCTATTTATGAAGGCTATATCTTTAACACCAAGCATTTCTGCAGACTCTGTTGATCTTCTCCTGGATTCTTTTAACTCAAAAGTTAAGAATGTTATTGATGATATTGTTCGACAAGGGTCTGCAAGAAGAATGGCAGACAAAAATCACCATGGAGAAAATCAACAGCAGTTCAGAGTATGAAAAGACAATGCAGAAAAGCTGAGCGAATGTGGCGGAAGACAAAACTTGAAATTCACTATAGCATCTATAAAGACAGCCTTCATGCTTTCAATGTGGAACTAGCCTCAGCTAGACAGACCTTCTTCTCAAACCTTATAAACAGTAACTTAAACAACTCTCGCACTCTTTTTGTTACTGTGGAGAGACTGACGAACCCCCCAAGTCAGATTCCCAGTGAAATGCTCTCCGACAGTAAATGTAATGAGTTTGCTTCCTTCTTTTCTGAGAAGATCAATAATATCAGAAAGGAGATTGGCATATCCACTTTTGCAGAGGTCACACAGATTCGACCGCAATTTCAAAAAGAAGTGACTATTTCTGTTTTTGAAGAAATTGATTGCAAAATTTTGAAAGAAATAGTACAGCACCTTAAATCATCAACCTGCTATCTTGACACACTTCCCACATCTTTTTCAAAAGTGTGCTTAACTGTTTAGAAGCAGATCTCTTAGAAGTGGTGAACGCTTCACTTCTTTCTGGGACTTTTCCAAACTCCTGAAAACTGCAGTTGTTAAGCCCCTTCTGAAAAAGCGCAATCTTGATAACACAATGTTGAACAACTATAGACCAATATCAAATCTTCCGTTCATAGGTAAGATTATTGAAAAGGTAGTTTTAATCAGCTGAACAACTACTTAAACTTAAATGGATACCTGGACAATTTTCAATCTGGTTTCCGAGCACATCATAGCACAGAGACAGCACTCATTAAGATAATAAATGATATTCGCTTCAATTCTGATTCAGGCAAAATATCAGTTCTGGTACTACTAGATCTTAGTGCTGCGTTTGACACTGTTGATCATAACATACTTCTAGAGAGACTGGAAAACTGGATCAGGCTTTCTGGGATGGTACTCAAATGGTTCAGGTCATACTTAGAAGGGAGAGGTTATTATGTGAGTATAGGAGAGCATAAGTCTAAGTGGACGTCCATGACATGCGGAGTCCCACAAGGCTCAATTCTTGCACCGCTCTTGTTTAGCCTGTATATGCTCCCACTAAGTCAAATAATGAGAAAGAACCAAATTGCCTATCACAGCTATGCTGATGATACCCAGATTTACTTAGCCTTATCTCCAAATGACTACAGCCCCATTGACTCCCTCTGCCAATGCATTGATGAAATAAACTGTTGGATGTCCCAGAACTTTCTTCAGTTAAATAAGGAGAAAACTGAAGTCATTGCATTTGGAAACAAAGATGAAGTTATCAAGGTGAATGCATACCTTGACTCTAGGGGTCAATCAACTAAAACCAAGTCAAAAATCTTGGGGTGTTTCTGGAGACAGACCTTAGTTTTAGTAGTCATGTCAAAGCAGTAACTAAATCAGCATACTATCATCTCAAAAACATTGCAAGAATTAGATGTTTTGTTTCCAGTCAAGACTTGGAGAAACTGGTTCATGCCTTTATCACCAGCAGGGTGGATTATTGTAATGGTCTCCTCACCGGCCTTCCAAAGAAGACCATTAGACAGCTGCAGCTCATCCAGAACGCTGCTGCCAGGATTCTGACTAGAACCAGAAAATTTGAGCATATTACACCAGTCCTCAGGTCCTTACACTGGCTTCCAGTTACATTTAGGATTGATTTTAAAGTACTTTTACTCGTTTATAAATCTCTAAATGGCCTAGGTCCTAAATACATTGGAGATATGCTCACTGAATATAAACCTAACAGACCACTCAGATCATTAGGATCGAGTCAGTTAGAAATACCAAGGGTTCACACAAAACAAGGGTAGTCTGCTTTTAGCTATTATGCCGCCCGCAGTTGGAACCAGCTTCCAGAAGAGATCAGATGTGCTAAAACATTAGCCACTTTTAAATCCAGACTCGAAACTCATCTGTTTAGCTGTGCATTTGTTGAATGAGCACTGTGCTACGTCCGAACTGATTGCACTATGTATAATCACTTTCTATTCTTAAATGTTTTAAATGTCTTTAAAATCTATTTTTAAGTCACATTGTTTTTATTGTTGTGATTTTTATTATTTTTAATTTCTTATTATTTCTAATGACTATTTCACTTCCTTCTATGTAAAGCACTTTGAATTACCATTGTGTATGAAATGTGCCTTGCCTAGTTAAGTTACTAGTTAATATATTATGAATCACTTATAAATCATTGAAATGTCAATGTTGTTCTATTATCTCAATAAACAGTTGTTAATCATGAACAAATGATGATTAAACCATTAGTAAATGATCAGTATATTATTTGTGTATGTTTTGTTAAAGTTGTAAAGTTGTCTGTTAAAAAGCACAAAAATACAATTTTTTTTTTTTTAAAGAATAATAAATGATTTGCTGTCAAGTGAATAAACATGTAAATGACTTACAGTGGGTTGTGTTACACCCTTTCTCTCATCAGCACAGACTTGTGTTCAGTGTGGAGTGGATTCAGATGACAATTAAATTACAACACGACCCTGGTGTTTGTCAGAAGACAGTAAGTAATTCAGCCGGGGATTTTTACACGGGTGGTGAGAGAAAAACCATGACATTCTGGATCCGGACGGCAATAAAATCACTGACTACCCCTTGTAAATGGTGAAAATAACTTACGTCCCCATGATAAACTATTACCGTCCGAATAGGGTTTATGACATAATTATATCATAGTACACAATAATTCACAGTAACACTTTATTTTAATGGTCCCTTTTCAACATTCTGTTGACAATAAATAACTTTGCACTTGCGTGTCAACAAACTCTCAGTAGAGTATTAGTAGGCTGTCTGATTAATATCTGCTTCCTCTAGAAAGTCCATAATTTTTAAAAACGTCCTTTTGGATATATGTTTGTCGGTTCGTGGACGCAGGTTCGTGGGACCTGCGCGCCGACCCCCCGGAATTTTTGCCGGACTCGCCGCCGGCGTCTGCCGGACCGCACCGGACGGCGGGACGACCCTGACATGTCCGGGAGCCCCTAGCCCCCCCAGGGGCCAAACGGGGGCCGAAAGAATTTCGGGGCCTCAAACTGCAGTTCTGCCCTTCTCCACAGTGTGGCGCACAGCTGTCCAAACTTAGGTTTACAACAGTGGCCTTCACCCAGATGGGGGGTGGACACTTTTTTGGTCCCACGAACACACTATATGTCCATTTGACCATTATAGTCACGGAACGAACACGGGACCCTTGCGGACCACCGCCCCGACCCCAGGCCCCACCCCCCCAGGTCCACGGAACCACTATTTGTCCATTTGACCATTATAGTGACGGAAAGACCACGGGACCCCTGCGGACCGGCCCCCCACCCCCCCTGGTCCACGAAACCACTATTTGTCCATTTGACCATTATAGTCACGGAACGACCACGGGACCCTTGCGGACCACCGCCCCGACCCCAGGCCCCACCCCCCCTGGTCCACGAAACCACTATTTGTCCATTTGACCATTATAGTCACGGAACGACCACGGGACCCTTGCGGACCACCGCCCCGACCCCAGGCCCCACCCCCCCAGGTCCACGAAACCACTATTTGTCCATTTGACCATTATAGTGACGGAAAGACCACGGGACCCCTGCGGACCACCGCCCCGACCCCAGGCCCCACCCCCCCAGGTCCACAAAACCACTATTTGTCCATTTGACCATTATAGTGACGGAAAGACCACGGGACCCCTGCGGACCGGCCCCCCACCCCCTGGTCCACGAAACCACTATTTGTCCACTTGACCATTATAGTCACGGAACGACCACGGGACCCTTGCGGACCACCGCCCCGACCCCTGGCCCCAGCCCCCCAGGACCACGAAACCACTATTTGTCCATTTGACCATTATAGTGACGGAAAGACCCCAGGACCCCTGGACCACACCCTCCCACCCCCAGGTCCACGAAACCACTATTTGTCCATTTGACCATTATAGTCACGGAACGACCACGGGACCCCTGCGGACCACCGCCCCGACCCCATGCCCCACCCCCCCAGGTCCACGAAACCACTATTTGTCCATTTGACCATTATAGAGACGGAAAGACCCCAGGACCCCTGTGGACCAGCTCCCCACCCCCATGTCCACAAAACCACTATTCATTTAAAATACATGTCCACTTGCAATTATTAAATAGCCATTCAATTGAATACATTGCAAGTGGGATATGTGTCCACTGCACTTTATTAAATAGCCATTCAATTGAATACATTGCAAGTGGGATATGTGTCCACTTGCACTTTATTAAATAGCCATTCAATTGAATACATTGCAAGTGGGATATGTGTCCACCTGCACTTTATTAAACAGCCATTCAATTGAATACATTGCAAGTGGAATATGTGTCCACTTGCAGTTTATTGTATGGTTCGGTTTAATAGGTTGGTGGACAATCATCCCACTAACCTACTATAGCCATTCAATTGAATACATTGCAAGTGGGATATGTGTCCACTGCACTTTATTAAATAGCCATTCAATTGAATACATTGCAAGTGGGATATGTGTCCACTTGCAGTTTATTGTATGGTTCGGTTTAATAGGTTGGTGGACAATCATCCCACTAACCTACTATAGCCATTCAATTGAATACATTGCAAGTGGGATATGTGTCCACTGCACTTTATTAAATAGCCATTCAATTGAATACATTGCAAGTGGGATATGTGTCCACTTGCAGTTTATTGTATGGTTCGGTTTAATAGGTTGGTGGACAATCATCCCACTAACCTACTATAGCCATTCAATTGAATACATTGCAAGTGGGATATGTGTCCACTGCACTTTATTAAATAGCCATTCAATTGAATACATTGCAAGTGGGATATGTGTCCACTTGCAGTTTATTGTATGGTTCGGTTTAATAGGTTGGTGGACAATCATCCCACTAACCTACTATAGCCATTCAATTGAATACATTGCAAGTGGGATATGTGTCCACTGCACTTTATTAAATAGCCATTCAATTGAATACATTGCAAGTGGGATATGTGTCCACTTGCAGTTTATTGTATGGTTCGGTTTAATAGGTTGGTGGACAATCATCCCACTAACCTACTATAGCCATTCAATTGAATACATTGCAAGTGGGATATGTGTCCACTGCACTTTATTAAATAGCCATTCAATTGAATACATTGCAAGTGGGATATGTGTCCACTTGCACTTTATTAAACAGACATTCAATTGAATACATTGCAAGTGGGATATGTGTCCACTTGCACTTTATTAAACAGCCATTCAATTGAATACTTTGCAAGTGGGATATGTGTCCACTTGCAGTTTATTGTATGGTTCCGGTTTAATAGGTTGGTGGACAATCATCCCACTAACCTACTATAGCCATTCAATTGAATACATTGCAAGTGGGATATGTGTCCACTCGCACTTTATTAAATAGCCATTCAATTGAATACATTGCAAGTGGGATATGTGTCCACTTGCAGTTTATTGTATGGTTCCGGTTTAATAGGTTGGTGGACAATCATCCCACTAACCTACTATAGCCATTCAATTGAATACATTGCAAGTGGGATATGTGTCCACTCGCACTTTATTAAATAGCCATTCAATTGAATACACTGCAAGTGGGATATGTGTCCACTTGCAGTTTATTGTATGGTTCCGGGTTAATAGGCTGGTGTCATTTTCATGCCATAATACTGTAAAATTTGCATAAAATGAATGTCACGGAAGCATTATGTAGGGCCGCTGAATAAATTAGAAATGGACATTTCTTCATGTGAAAACATCCATTTCCAATTTATTCAGCGGGACCTACATAATGCTTCCGTGGACACTTAAATTTGTGCAATATTGTTGGTGAAAACACCTCTACTGTACTCAGCACGCTCAGTGGAACCCATTCATGTCATTTTCATTGCATAATACTGTAAAATTTGCATAATGAATGTCCACGGAAGCATTATGTAGGGCCGCTGAATAAATTGGAAATAGACATTTCTTCATGCGAAAACGTCCATTTCCAATTTATTCAGCGCCCCTAAATAATGCTTCCGTGGACACCTAAATTTGTGCAATATTGTTGGTGAAAACACCTCTACTGTACTCAGCACGCTCAGTGGAACCCATTCATGTCATTTTCATGCCATAATACTGTAAAATTTGCATAATGAATGTCCACGGAAGCATTATGTAGGGCCGCTGAATAAATTGGAAATGGACATTTCTTCATGTGAAAACGTCCATTTCAATTTATTCAGCGGCCCTACATAATGCTTCCGTGGACACCGAAATTTGTGCAATATTGTTGGTGAAAACACCACTACTGTACTCAGCACGCTCAGTGGAACCCATTCATGTCATTTTCATGCCATAATACTGTAAAATTTGCATAAAATGAATGTCACGGAAGCACTATGTAGGGCCGCTGAATAAATTGGAAATGGACATTTCTTCATGCGAAAACGCCCATTTCCAATTTATTCAGCGGCCCTACATAATGCTTCCGTGGACACCGAAATTTGTGCAATATTGTTGGTGAAAACACCTCTACTGTACTCAACACGCTCAGTGAAACCCATTCATGTCATTTTCATGCCATAATACTGTCAAATTTGCATAAAATGAATGTCACGGAAGCATTATAGTTCGCTGAATAAATTGGAAATGGACATTTCTTCATGTGAAAACGCCCATTTCCAATTTATTCAACGGCCCTACATAATGCTTCCGTGGACACCTAAATTTGTGCAATATTGTTGGTGAAAATACCTCTACTGTACTCAGCACGCTCTGTGGAACTGTGGAACCCATTCATGTCATTTTTATGCCATAATACTGTATAATTTGCATTAAAATTGTTGTTTCTTATGTTGGAATTTGGAGTTGGATTTTGGTGAACTTCACCACATATGGTGCATGACCACCTGTAACTTATTTGACGGTGCCTCCGTAGGTGTTCCGTGGACGATATAGTAAAAAGTCATATTTCATAACTGTAATGATATAACTGAGTAATACCTACAGTTTAGTGCCCAGGGAACATCACCCAGCAGCCCCATGTACATTAGAGTACATAAAATGTCTTATTTTGCATAAAAATGAATGTCCACGGAAGCATTATGTAGGGCCCGCTGAATAAATTGGAAATGGACATTTCTTCATGCAAAAACGTCCATTTCCAATTTATTCAGCGCACCTACATAATGCTTCCGTGACACCTAAATTTGTGCAATATTGTTGGTGAAAACACCTCTACTGTACTCAGCACGCTCAGTGGAACCCATTCATGTCATTTTCATTCCATAATACTGTAAAATTTGCATAAAATTGAATGTCCACGGAAGCACTATGTAGGGCCCGCTGAATAAATTGGAAATAGACATTTCTTCATGCGAAAACGTCCATTTCCAATTTATTCAGCGCGCCCTAAATAATGCTTCCGTGGACACCTAAATTTGTGCAATATTGTTGGTGAAAACACCACTACTGTACTCAGCACGCTCAGTGGAACCCATTCATGTCATTTTCATTGCATAATACTGTAAAATTTGCATAAAATGAATGTCCACGGAAGCACTATGTAGGGCCGCTGAATAAATTGAAATAGACATTTCTTCATGCGAAAACGTCCATTTCCAATTTATTCAGCGCCTAAATAATGCTTCCGTGGACACCTAAATTTGTGCAATATTGTTGGTGAAAACACCTCTACTGTACTCAGCACGCTCAGTGGAACCCATTCATGTCATTTTCATGCCATAATACTGTAAAATTTGCATAAAAATGAATGTCCACGGAAGCATTATAGGGCCCGCTGAATAAATTGGAAATGGACATTTCTTCATGTGAAAACGTCCATTTCCAATTTATTCAGCGGGCCCTACATAATGCTTCCGTGGACACCGAAATTTGTGCAATATTGTTGGTGAAAACACCACTACTGTACTCAGCACGCTCAGTGGAACCCATTCATGTCATTTTCATGCCATAATACTGTAAAATTTGCATAAAATGAATGTCACGGAAGCACTATGTAGGGCCCGCTGAATAAATTGGAAATGGACATTTCTTCATGCGAAAACGCCCATTTCCAATTTATTCAGCGGGCCCTACATAATGCTTCCGTGGACACCAAATTTGTGCAATATTGTTGGTGAAAACACCTCTACTGTACTCAACACGCTCTGTGGAACCCATTCATGTCATTTTCATGCCATAATACTGTAAAATTTGCATAAAATGAATGTCCACGGAAGCACTATGTAGGGCCGCTGAATAAATTGAAATGGACATTTCTTCATGTGAAAACGTCCATTTCCAATTTATTCAGCGCCCTACATAATGCTTCCGTGGACACCTAAATTTGTGCAATATTGTTGGTGAAAATACCTCTACTGTACTCAGCACGCTCTGTGGAACTGTGGAACCCATTCATGTCATTTTTATGCCATAATACTGTATAATTTGCATTAAAATTGTTGTTTCTTATGTTGGAATTTGAGTTGGATTTTGGTGAACTTCACCACATATGGTGCATGACCACCTGTAACTTATTTGACGGTGCCTCCGTAGGTGTTCCGTGACGATATAGTAAAAGTCATATTTCATAACTGTAATGATATAACTGAGTAATACCTACAGTTTAGTGCCCAGGAACATCACCCAGCAGCCCCATGTACATTAGAGTACATAAAATGTCTTATTTTGCATAAAATGAATGTTCACGGAAGCATTATGTAGGGCCCGCTGAATAAATTGGAAATGGACATTTCTTCATGCAAAACGTCCATTTCAATTTATTCAGCGCCCTAAATAATGCTTCCGTGACACCTAAATTTGTGCAATATTGTTGGTGAAAACACCTCTACTGTACTCAGCACGCTCAGTGGAACCCATTCATGTCATTTTCATGCCATAATACTGTAAAATTTGCATAATGAATGTCACGGAAGCACTATGTAGGGCCGCTGAATAAATTGAAATGGACATTTCTTCATGTGAAAACGTCCATTTCCAATTTATTCAGCGCCCTACATAATGCTTCCGTGGACACCTAAATTTGTGCAATATTGTTGGTGAAAATACCTCTACTGTACTCAGCACGCTCTGTGGAACTGTGGAACCCATTCATGTCATTTTCATGCCATAATACTGTATAATTTGCATTAAAATTGTTGTTTCTTATGTTGGAATTTGGAGTTGGATTTTGGTGAACTTCACCACATATGGTGCATGACCACCTGTAACTTATTTGACGGTGCCTCCGTAGGTGTTCCGTGGGCGATATAGTAAAAGTCATATTTCATAACTGTAATGATATAACTGAGTAATACCTACAGTTTAGTGCCCAGGAACATCACCCAGCAGCCCCATGTACATTAGAGTACATAAAATGTCTTATTTTGCATAAAAATGAATGTCCACGGAAGCATTATGTAGGGCCGCTGAATAAATTGGAAATGGACATTTCTTCATGCAAAACGTCCATTTCAATTTATTCAGCGCACCCTACATAATGCTTCCGTGGACACCTAAATTTGTGCAATATTGTTGGTGAAAACACCTCTACTGTACTCAGCACGCTCAGTGGAACCCATTCATGTCATTTTCATTCCATAATACTGTAAAATTTGCATAAAATGAATGTCCACGGAAGCACTATGTAGGGCCCGCTGAATAAATTGGAAATAGACATTTCTTCATGAAAACGTCCATTTCCAATTTATTCAGCGCCCTAAATAATGCTTCCGTGGACACCTAAATTTGTGCAATATTGTTGGTGAAAACACCACTACTGTACTCAGCACGCTCAGTGGAACCCATTCATGTCATTTTCATGCCATAATACTGTAAAATTTGCATAAAAATGAATGTCCACGGAAGCACTATGTAGGGCCCGCTGAATAAATTGGAAATGGACATTTCTTCATGAAAACGTCCATTTTAATTTATTCAGCGGCCCTACATAATGCTTCCGTGGACACCAAATTTGTGCAATATTGTTGGTGAAAACACCTCTACTGTACTCAACACGCTCAGTGGAACCCATTCATGTCATTTTCATGCCATAATACTGTAAAATTTGCATAAAATGAATGTCACGGAAGCACTATGTAGGGCCCGCTGAATAAATTGGAAATGGACATTTCTTCATGTGAAAACGTCCATTTCCAATTTATTCAACGGGCCCTACATAATGCTTCCGTGGACACCTAAATGCAATATTGTTGGTGAAAATACCTCTACTGTACTCAGCACGCTCTGTGGAACTGTGGAACCCATTCATGTCATTTTCATGCCATAATACTGTATAATTTGCATTAAAATTGTTGTTTCTTATGTTGGAATTTGGAGTTGGATTTTGGTGAACTTCACCACATATGGTGCATGACCACCTGTAACTTATTTGACGGTGCCTCCGTAGGTGTTCCGTGGGCGATATAGTAAAAGTCATATTTCATAACTGTAATGATATAACTGAGTAATACCTACAGTTTAGTGCCCAGGAACATCACCCAGCAGCCCCATGTACATTAGAGTACATAAAATGTCTTATTTTGCATAAAATGAATGTCCACGGAAGCATTATGTAGGGCCGCTGAATAAATTGGAAATAGACATTTCTTCATGCAAAACGTCCATTTCCAATTTATTCAGTGCGCCTAAATAATGCTTCCGTGGACACCTAAATTTGTGCAATATTGTTGGTGAAAACACCTCTACTGTACTCAGCACGCTCAGTGGAACCCATTCATGTCATTTTCATGCCATAATACTGTAAAATTTGCATAAAATGAATGTCACGGAAGCACTATGTAGGGCCCGCTGAATAAATTGGAAATGGACATTTCTTCATGTGAAAACGTCCATTTACAATTTATTCAGCGCCCTACATAATGCTTCCGTGGACACCGAAATTTGTGCAATATTGTTGGTGAAAACACCTCTACTGTACTCAGCACGCTCAGTGGAACCCATTCATGTCATTTTCATGCCATAATACTGTAAAATTTGCATAATGAATGTCACGGAAGCATTATGTAGGGCCCGCTGAATAAATTGGAAATGGACATTTCTTCATGAAAACGTCCATTTCCAATTTATTCAGCGGCCCTACATAATGCTTCCGTGGACACTAAATTTGTGCAATATTGTTGGTGAAAATACCTCTACTGTACTCAGCACGCCTGTGGAACTGTGGAACCCATTCATGTCATTTTCATGCCATAATACTGTATAATTTGCATTAAAATTGTTGTTTTTTATGTTGGAATTTGGAGTTGGATTTTGGTGAACTTCACCACATATGGTGCATGACCACCTGTAACTTATTTGACGGTGCCTCCGTAGGTGTTCCGTGGACGATATAGTAAAAAGTCATATTTCATAACTGCAATGATATAACTGAGTAATACCTACAGTTTAGTGCCCAGGGAACATCACCCAGCAGCCCCATGTACATTAGAGTACATAAAATGTCTTATTTTGCATAAAAATGAATGTCCACGGAAGCATTATGTAGGGTCCGCTGAATAAATTGAAATAGACATTTCTTCATGCGAAAACGTCCATTTCCAATTTATTCAGTGCGCCCTAAATAATGCTTCCGTGGACACCTAAATTTGTGCAATATTGTTGGTGAAAACACCTCTACTGTACTCAGCACGCTCAGTGGAACCCATTCATGTCATTTTCATGCCATAATACTGTAAAATTTGCATAATGAATGTCCACGGAAGCACTATGTAGGGCCGCTGAATAAATTGGAAATGGACATTTCTTCATGTGAAAACGTCCATTTACAATTTATTCAGCGGCCCTACATAATGCTTCCGTGGACACCGAAATTTGTGCAATATTGTTGGTGAAAACACCTCTACTGTACTCAGCACGCTCAGTGGAACCCATTCATGTCATTTTCATGCCATAATACTGTAAAATTTGCATAAAATGAATGTTCACGGAAGCACTATGTAGGGCCGCTGAATAAATTGGAAATGGACATTTCTTCATGTGAAAACGTCCATTTCAATTTATTCAGCGGCCCTACATAATGCTTCCGTGGACACCAAATTTGTGCAATATTGTTGGTGAAAACACCTCTACTGTACTCAACACGCTCAGTGGAACCCATTCATGTCATTTTCATGCCATAATACTGTAAAATTTGCATAATGAATGTTCACGGAAGCATTATGTAGGGCCGCTGAATAAATTGAAATGGACATTTCTTCATGTGAAAACGTCCATTTCCAATTTATTCAACGGGCCCTACATAATGCTTCCGTGGACACCTAAATTTGTGCAATATTGTTGGTGAAAATACCTCTACTGTACTCAGCACGCTCTGTGGAACTGTGGAACCCATTCATGTCATTTTTATGCCATAATACTGTATAATTTGCATTAAAATTGTTGTTTTTATGTTGGAATTTGAGTTGGATTTTGGTGAACTTCACCACATATGGTGCATGACCACCTGTAACTTATTTGACGGTGCCTCCGTAGGTGTTCCGTGGACGATATAGTAAAAAGTCATATTTCATAACTGTAATGATATAACTGAGTAATACCTACAGTTTAGTGCCCAGGGAACATCACCCAGCAGCCCCATGTACATTAGAGTACATAAAATGTCTTATTTTGCATAAAATGAATGTCCACGGAAGCATTATGTAGGGCCGCTGAATAAATTGGAAATGGACATTTCTTCATGCAAAACGTCCATTTCCAATTTATTCAGCGCCCTACATAATGCTTCCGTGGACACCAAATTTGTGCAATATTGTTGGTGAAAACACCTCTACTGTACTCAGCACGCTCAGTGGAACCCATTCATGTCATTTTCATGCCATAATACTGTAAAATTTGCATAAAATGAATGTCCACGGAAGCACTATGTAGGGCCGCTGAATAAATTGGAAATGGACATTTCTTCATGTGAAAACGTCCATTTCCAATTTATTCAGCGCCCTACATAATGCTTCCGTGGACACCTAAATTTGTGCAATATTGTTGGTGAAAACACCTTTACTGTACTCAGCACGCTCAGTGGAACCCATTCATGTCATTTTCATGCCATAATACTGTAAAATTTGCATAAAATGAATGTCACGGAAGCACTATGTAGGGCCGCTGAATAAATTGGAAATGGACATTTCTTCATGTGAAAACGTCCATTTCCAATTTATTCAGCGGCCCTACATAATGCTTCCGTGGACACCTAAATTTGTGCAATATTGTTGGTGAAAATACCTCTACTGTACTCAGCACGCTCTGTGGAACTGTGGAACCCATTCATGTCATTTTCATGCCATAATACTGTATAATTTGCATTAAAATTGTTGTTTTTATGTTGGAATTTGAGTTGGATTTTGGTGAACTTCACCACATATGTTGCATGACCACCTGTAACTTATTTGACGGTGCCTCCGTAGGTGTTCCGTGGACGATATAGTAAAAAGTCATATTTCATAACTGCAATGATATAACTGAGTAATACCTACAGTTTAGTGCCCAGGGAACATCACCCAGCAGCCCCATGTACATTAGAGTACATAAAATGTCTTATTTTGCATAAAAATGAATGTCCACGGAAGCATTATGTAGGGCCCGCTGAATAAATTGGAAATAGACATTTCTTCATGCGAAAACGTCCATTTCCAATTTATTCAGTGCGCCCTAAATAATTCTTCCGTGGACACCTAAATTTGTGCAATATTGTTGGTGAAAACACCTCTACTGTACTCAGCACGCTCAGTGGAACCCATTCATGTCATTTTCATGCCATAATACTGTAAAATTTGCATAAAATGAATGTCACGGAAGCATTATGTAGGGCCGCTGAATAAATTGGAAATGGACATTTCTTCATGTGAAAACGTCCATTTCCAATTTATTCAGTGGGCCCTACATAATGCTTCCGTGGACACCTAAATTTGTGCAATATTGTTGGTGAAAATACCTCTACTGTACTCAGCACGCTCCGTGGAACTGTGGAACCCATTCATGTCATTTTCATGCCATAATACTGTATAATTTGCATTCAAATTGTTGTTTCTGATGTTGGAATTTGGAGTTGGATTTTGGTGAACTTCACCACATATGGTGCATGACCACCTGTAACTTATTTGACGGTGCCTCCGTAGGTGTTCCGTGGACGATATAGTAAAAAGTCACATTTCATAACTGCAATGATATAACTGTGTAATACCTAATGGGCCCGAATGAGGGGCCCACGACGGCGGGGCGTGCCGAGTTTCGAAGTCGTGCGACCTTCCGTCTCCGTACGGGGCATGTCCCGCTTCCCATTTAAGCGTGTAACGGTTTGGTGGACACACGCTCCCTTTTTTGACCTTTTGACCCCTAAAGAAGGTCGTACGGTCACGGGACTTTTCCACCCGGTCGAGGGGGTCCCCCCGAGACAAAGGTTCCGATTTCGGCTCGATCGGACCCTCGCGAGCCGTGTCTACGAAACCGCTAGGCCGAACCCACTCAAATAAACTGAAAGTGGGACTTTTTTCAGAAGCTCCCAGGGGGCCCAAATTGCACACAGAGTTGTGTCAGGAGCCCCGGAGCGATGTGCCAACAGGGCCCGGACCTGGGACCCTGAAAAGTATTTTTCCTCATTTTTCATATATCTCTTTGTCTGCCATTAAATTCAATAGGAGAGACCCTGAAACAGGCTTGATTTTGGCAAGACACACGGCCGGACATAAAATGCTTAAGAAGCCGCCACTGCCCTCAAACTCGGGGGCCCGAATGAGGGGCCCACGATGACGGGGCGTGCCGAGTTTCGAGGTCGTGCGACCTTCCGTCTCTGTACGGGGGATGTCCCGCTTCCCATTTAAGCGTGTAACGGTTTGGTGGACGCGCGCTCCCTTTTTTGACCTTTTGACCCCTAAAGAAGGTCGTACGGTGACGAGACTTTTCCACCCGGTCGAGGGGGTACCCCCGAGACAAAGGTTCCGATTTCGGCTCGATCGGACCCTCGCGAGCCGTGTCCACGAAACCGCTAGGCCGAACCCACTCAAATAAACTGAAAGTGGGACTTTTTTCAGAAGCTCCCAGAGGGCCCAAATTGCACACAGAGTTGTGTCAGGAGCCCCGGAGCGATGTGCCAACAGGGCCCGGACCTGGGACCCTGAAAAGTATTTTTCCTCATTTTTCATATATCTCTTTGTCTGCCATTAAATTCAATAGGAGAGACCCTGAAACAGGCTTGATTTTGGCAAGACACACGGCCGGACATAAAATGCTTAAGAAGCCGCCACTGCCCTCAAACTCGGGGGCCCGAATGAGGGGCCCACGATGACGGGGCGTGCCGAGTTTCGAGGTCGTGCGACCTTCCGTCTCTGTACGGGGGATGTCCCGCTTCCCATTTAAGCGTGTAACGGTTTGGTGGACGCGCTCCCTTTTTGACCTTGACCCCTAAAGAAGGTCGTGCGGTGACGAGACTTTTCCACCCGGTCGAGGGGGTACCCCCGAGACAAAGGTTCCGATTTCGGCTCGATCGGACCCTCGCGAGCCGTGTCCACGAAACCGCTAGGCCGAACCCACTCAAATAAACTGAAAGTGGGACTTTTTTCAGAAGCTCCCAGAGGGCCCAAATTGCACACAGAGTTGTGTCAGGAGCCCCGGAGCGATGTGCCAACAGGGCCCGGACCCGGGACCCTGAAAAGTATTTTTCCTCATTTTTCATATATCTCTTTGTCTGCCATTGAATTCAATAGGAGAGACCCTGAAACAGGCTTGATTTTGGCAAGACACACGGCCGGACATAAAATGCTTAAGAAGCCGCCACTGCCCTCAAACTCGGGGGCCCGAATGAGGGGCCCACGACGGCGGGGCGTGCCGAGTTTCGAGGTCGTGCGACCTTCCGTCTCCGTACGGGGGATGTCCCACTTCCCATTTAAGCGTGTAACGGTTTGGTGGACGCGCGCTCCCTTTTTTGACCCCTAAAGAAGGCCGTACGGTGACGAGACTTTTCCACCCGGTCGAGGGGGTCCCCCAGAGACAAAGGTTCCAATTTCGACTCGATCGGACCCTTGCGAGCCGTGTCCACGAAACCGCTAGGCCGAACCCATTCAAATAAATGGCAAGTGGGATTTTTTCAGAAAAGACCCAGGGGCCCGAAACTCGCACGGTGGCTCCTGGGGCCCCAGCGAGCCGCTAAGCGTGGGGCCCTAGGGTGAGGCGTTTTTCCCGAGGTCCTATGGCTTTGTGGTTCGGGGTCATAGCGAGGGGCCCCTGAGGTGCCAGAATCTCAAATCTTGGGGCCCTATGACCCTCCGTCTCCGTAAGGAGGACATCACGCTTCCCATTTAAACGCGTAACGGTTTGGTGGACGCGCTCCCTTTTTGACCTTTTGATCCCTAACGAAGGTCGTGCGGTCACGGACTTTTCCACCCGGTCGAGGGGTCGCCCGAGACAAAGGTTCCGATTTTGGCTCGATCGGACCCTCGCGAGCCGTGTCCACAAAACTGCTAGGCCGAACCCATTCAAGTAAATGGCAATTGGGACTTTTTCAGAAACGTCCCAGGGGCCCGAAACTCGACACGGTGGCTCCTTGGGCCCCAGGCGAGCCACCGGCGCGTGGCCCTAGGCCCAGGGGAAAATCGGGAGCCTCCTGCACAAAATCTCTCTCTCTGCCCTCTTAGACTCTTATACACTCAGAGCCTTTCGTGTGATTTCAAGGTGCCAGACCAGTGATTTTTTCCCCAAGGTCCTACGGCTCCGTGCTTCGGGGGCGCGAAAGAGGGGCCCCTGAGTTGCGAGAATCTCGAATTTCTAGGCCCTACTACCCTCCGTCTCCGTAAGGAGGACATCCCGCTTCCCATTTAAACGCGTAATGGTTTGGTGGACGCGCGCTCCCTTTTTTGACCTTTTGATCCCTAACGAAGGTCGTACGGTCACGGGACTTTTCCACCCGGTCGAGGGGGTCGCCCCGAGACAAAGGTTCCGATTTTGGCTCGATCGGACCCTCGCGAGCCGTGTCCACAAAACTGCTAGGCCGAACCCATTCAAGTAAATGGCAATTGGGACTTTTTCAGAAACGTCCCAGGGGCCCGAAACTTGACACGGTGGCTCCTTGGGCCCCCCCGAGCGAGCCACCGAAGGCGCGTGGCCCTAGGCCCAGGGGAAAATCGGGAGCCTCCTGCACAAAATCTCTCTCTGCCCTCTTAGACTCTTATACACTCAGAGCCTTCGTGTGATTTCAAGGTGCCAGACCAGTGATTTTTTCCCCAAGGTCCCACGGCTCCGTGCTTCGGGGCGCGAAGAGGGGCCCCTGAGTTGCGAGAATCTCAATTTCTAGGCCCTACTACCCTCCGTCTCCGTAAGGAGGACATCCCGCTTCCCATTTAAACGCGTAATGGTTTGGTGGACGCGCTCCCTTTTTGACCTTTTGATCCCTAACGAAGGTCGACGGTCACGGACTTTTCCACCCGGTCGAGGGGTCGCCCGAGACAAAGGTTCCGATTTTGGCTCGATCGGACCCTCGCGAGCCGTGTCCACAAAACTGCTAGGCGAACCCATTCAAGTAAATGGCAATTGGGACTTTTCAGAAACGTCCCAGGGGCCCGAAACTTGACACGGTGGCTCCTTGGGCCCCAGGCGAGCCACCGGCGCGTGGCCCTAGGCCCAGGGAAAATCGGGAGCCTCCTGCACAAAATCTCTCTCTGCCCTCTTAGACTCTTATACACTCAGAGCCTTCGTGTGATTTCAAGGTGCCAGACCAGTGATTTTTTCCCCAAGGTCCCACGGCTCCGTGCTTGGGGCGCGAAAGAGGCCCCTGAGTTGCGAGAATCTCGAATTTCTAGGCCCTACTACCCTCCGTCTCCGTACGGGGGACGTCCCGCTTCCCGTTTAAGCGTGTAACGGTTTGATGGACGCGATCTCCCTTTTTTGACCTTTTGACCCCTAAAGAAGGTCGTACGGTCACGGGACTTTTCCACCCGGTCGAGGGGGTCCCCCCGAGACAAAGATTCCAGTTTTGGCTCGATCGGACCCTCGCGAGCCGTGTCCACAAAACTGCTAGGCCGAACCCATTCAAATAAATGGCAAGTGGGATTTTTTCAGAAACGTCCCAGGGGCCCGAAACTCGGCACCGTGGCTCCTGGGGGCCCCCCGAGCGAGCCGCTAAAAGCGTGGGGCCCTAGGGTGAGGCGTTTTTTTCCCCGAGGTCCTATGGCTTTGTGGTTCGGGGCCGCAAGCGAGGGGCCCCTGAGGTGCCAGAATCTCAAATCTTGGGGCCCTATGACCCTCCGTCTCCGTAAGGAGGACATCCCGCTTCCCATTTAAACGCGTAACGGTTTGATGGACGCGATCTCCTTTTTGACCTTTTGACCCCTAACGAAGGTCGACGGTCACGGACTTTTCCACCCGGTCGAGGGGTCCCCCGAGACAAAGGTTCCGATTTTGGCTCGATCGGACCCTCGCGAGCCGTGTCCACAAAACTGCTAGGCCGAACCCATTCAAGTAAATGGCAAGTGGGACTTTTCAGAAACGTCCCAGGGGCCCGAAACTCGACACGGTGGCTCCTTGGGCCCCCGAGCGAGCCGCTAAGCGTGGGGCCCCTAGGCCCAGGGAAAATCGGGAGCCTCCTGCACAAAATCTCTCTCGCTGCCCTCTTAGACTGTTATACACTCAGAGCCTTCGTGTGATTTCAAGGTGCCAGTTCAGTGATTTTTTCCCAAGGTCCTACGGCTCCGTGCTTGGGGCGCGAAAGAGGGCCCCTGAGTTGCGAGAATCTCGAATTTCTAGGCCCTACTACCCTCCGTCTCCGTACGGGGGACGTCCCGCTTCCCATTTAAGCGTGTAACGGTTTGATGGACGCGATCTCCCTTTTTTGACCTTTTGACCCCTAAAGAAGGTCGTACGGTCACGGGACTTTTCCACCCGGTCGAGGGGGTCCCCCCGAGACAAAGGTTCCAGTTTCGGCTCGATCGACCTCGCGAACCGTGTCCACGAAACCGCTAGGCCGAACCCATTCAAATAAATGGCAGGTGGGATTTTTTTAGAAACGTCCCAGGGGTCCCAAACTTGACAGCGGGGTTCATGGGGCCCCCCTTTGCGCCCCACCGAGAGCCAGGGCCGATCGGAGCACCTTTGCGTCGGAGTTCACAAAACGGCCAGAGGGGGCGTCGGCGAGCTCCTGTGGGCGGGGGACGCCCGCACCCCGCCTCTGGTCACTTTTGGACACGTTCCGTAAAAATAGTGGAAAATTGGACAAATAGTGGGTCCGTGGACCGGGGGGGGGGGGGGGGGGGGTCCTTAGGGGCAGAGGGGCCGATCCGCCCCCAATGTGGTGAAATGGACAAATAGTGGGTTCGTGGGACCGGGGGTCCGCCCATGCAACCTGTAGGACGATGGACAAATAGAGGCTCGCTGGGATGCGAAAACCCCCCCTAACCATTCATTTAATGGGAGCATGGACAAATAGTAGGGTTTTGGGATCGAATACCCTTTACCCTGCAAAACTATGGCAAAAGGACACTTAAAGGGTTCGTGGGAGATGGGGTGGGTGGGGGGGGCCTCATCAGATGGTCAACATCACCCCCTATAGGTGACCAAACCCAGATTAGTCCGGAATTCCCCCGGGAAATGGGGGGAAGTTGAAACGTCCCGTTGTCCAGTTAAATAATTGGCTAAGGGGATCCAAATCCACCCTACGATCCCTCCGAACCACTATTTGCCCAATGGCAGTTTTTTTGCATGGGGTAATGTCCACGAACCTATTACATGTACTTCCTCTTTATAGTGATAGTCTCCCAACAGATAATCTACTGACTAGAAGTAACTTTGCAAGTACATGTCAACTTATTCTAATCCTGACCCAATCTACTTATAATGTACTAACACACTAATGACGGTTAGTATATATTTATGTGCAACGTTACTTATAGTCAACACAATGTGTTAAAGGGACCATCAAAATAAAGTGAAACCAAATTCACTTTTGTATTAAGACGCTTGTGAACACGTTACATGCAGTAATAGGTTAACGCTTCTCACCACTGATTATTCACTGGAACAAAACAAGCTACAAAACTCCTAAACAAACGACGCACTCAGCCTCACGTCCTGTTTGACGTTGGTACCATCAACTTAACTGTGACTTTACAGTGGCCCCAAAAATAATTTAGACACTTAGGGTGTTTCCACATGAAGTATATTTTAAATGAAGCAAACTCATTTCAGTTAAAGTGAACCAGAAAAGAAAACTGCTGTAAGTGACCTCAGTGCTTTTAGTGTTCACAACGTAAACAGGCTGATACAACATATACATATTTGCAATATATCAAAACAAGTGGCCTTTATTTTAATGAAATATAGCAAAAGCACAATTTTCAATTAAAAAAAAAAAAAAAAAATTTCAAAAAATAAAACATGATAATAAATATGATGTATAATAATGATGTCTTTCAAACTGCAGTCCAGAGTCTCTCTGATAGTCGAGCATTAGTGGAACATGTTTATGTTAATTTGATGAACTACAGCTCTGGGGCCTGTACCATGAAGCTGTATTAGCTGGCTAGCCACGGAATTTTCGGCGATTCCATGATGCCACCACAGATTCGGAGGTTAATTAAGTCCGTGAACATTACACGGAATTCTGTGAGATCATGTTGCCATGTGACATCAGTGGTTCAACCGTGATTTTATGAAGCTACGAGAATACTTTGTGTGCAAAGAAAACAAAAATAATGACTTTATTGAACAATTTATTCTCTTCTTGTCACAGAATGACTCGGAGAAACAGAATAGCAGATCCAAGTGCAACTTTATTCTTAGAAAAACTAAGATCAAAAACACTGGCACGAGGTAATCCACAAAACAGAATCCATAAACACAAAGAAACAGGGGTAATACTGCAGCAACCAAAGACAAAGTGAGCATGATATAAATAACAGTGAGCTAACAGGTAAATGATCAACAGCTGGAGGAAATGAAACAATCAGTGCAAGGGGTGATGGGAACTGAAATCCAGAACAAAACAAACAATAATGCAGAAGCGTGTCCTCTGGTGGCTCTCAAGGGCACAGCAGACACTGGTGTGCATGCGTGTGATGCTGCTGGCGCAGGAGCCGGCATCCATCTCTCTTAGTTTATCGTCTGTTTAATCTGGTTCTAATAAGTATCCTCATAGCCTCACAGCTTCCTTACTACGTTTCTGGGCCTTGAAGGGTTCGGTTCCCTATCTGTCTATTGAGGGTCAAAAAGCTCGGATTTAATCAAAAATATCTTAATTTGTGTTCTGAAGATCAACGAAGGTCTTACGGCTTTGGCAGAATGACAGAATTTTCATTTTAGGGTGAACTAACCCTTTAAGTGTGATTTAGCGGTCTAAATATTTTATACTTTAACATGTCATCACATTAAAAACAATAAAGAGTACAATTTGCAGTCGGCGCTGATAGCCTTACATACAGCGCTGTTATTGTGCTAATCCTGACACGAGGACCTTTCCTGATCCACCCCACACTTCACTCCCTGTCAATTCTGATCTGTCCTGTCTCAATAAAGGCAAAACATGCCAGAAAAAGAGAATAGAATTAGCAGTAAGACTAAAGTCACAAACCCTACACACAACACAACCTGCTGAGATTGATCTTCAACTCAATACAATATATTAGAAACAGAAAACAGAAGAAAGTGTAGAAGAGCGCAGCCAAACTCAGTTCCTGGACGTCTGCAGCTCTGTAAATTTGAGCTGATTTGAGAACTACAGATAACAAGGCTGGAAACACTGCTGGACTGTGGCCCTTCAGGAACTGAGTTTTGCAGCCCAGATACAGAATATAATAATAATAATAATAATAATAATAATAATAATAATAAATTTTATTTGTAATGCGCCTTTCTTAAACTCAAAGCGCTACAACATATACAACAACATAACAAATCAACCAAAACTACATAATATCAAAATAGAATTACAGTAAATAATCATACATTAAAAGCTTTACTAAAAAGGTGTGTCTTAAGAAGTTTCTTAAAACAATCCAAGGAAGCAGCATTCCTAATGAACGCAGGTAATGCGTTCCATAGCTTAGGCCCATTATAAGAAAAAGCCGTCCCCGCCATGGATAAATAAATATAATAAAATACTTACGGAGAATGAGAGGCAGTGCACCGGACCCCATACTGACACATTAATAAAAATAACCTGTTGTCCGGTGTCACCTAAAACAGACACTTCCTGTTTAAACAGTCATTTCACACTTCAAGAAGAGACGAGGGAGGAGACGAAACTCTTTACAGAAATAAATGAAGAAATAGGAAGAAAAACAGATCCATTCTTAGATATTGAGCTTCTTTTTTTAGTGCATGCAAATTGTTAGAGTTCAGTTTCTCTTCTTGAAGATACGTTCTGTCAGAATTGTTCTGAAACTGTTATTTTGTTCATTCACACTCACAGCCGCACACATTAAGATGAGATGTCACGAGGTGGCATCTAATGTAGGCCTTTTAATGTAATTTGAGTTATACTTTTTGTACTTTGCAGCTGAAGTGTGCTTCATTCTGGAGAGATTGTGAGTAGCTCTGGTCTCAGTTTGTCGGCCAAAAGCCTTGCCTTCAACACAGACGACAGGCAGCTGCAGTCAAGACGAGTGGAAAAGAGCTGCAGAGAACAAAGCAGAAAACCAACAACTATCAGCTCAACTCCATCCACTCACTGAACACTTTTATTAGGACTCTTAAAGGCCAAACTGAAACCCTCACTCTCATATCATTCTAAACCCATAAGACCTTCGCTCATCTTCAGAACACAAATTAAGATATTTCTGATGAAATCCGAGAGCTCTCTGACCCTCCAAAGACAGCAAGGACAGGCCCGTAGCAGCTATGAGGTCACGGAGGTCCGAACCTTGGTATATTTTTCATGTTCAAAAATCAAATTTGTTCTCTGAAAGACTAATTTGCTGTTATACTCCTCATATGAATGTCTGCATGACATGTATAATTCAGTTTAGACAGTTTGCAAGAATGTTTAATGTCCGTGGTATGAACATGATCGCTGCGAGACGCTGGTGGAGTGAACGAGGCTTAAGGGAGTTGTGAAATCAGCCTTAAATCAGCCTCGAGTGTGAGCGCTGATGCAGCCTCTGTGTTGCCAGATCCATCCCAGATAGCAAAATGACTCCGGATAGGATCCGCCCCAGAGGTACCACAAGCAAAACGGGTCTGTATCAGGGTCCACTTGCACAGCGCAACGGATCCGGAACAGATAAGGATTACGGATTCAGACCAGAACCGGTCCAGACCCTGTATCCACTAATAAAGCGGTTCATCCGATCCGGACCCGTTCATTAAGTGGATCTATACCTTATTTAAAATGGGTAATATGGCCAAAACTAGTTAAATAGAGCTGACAAACATTATATACACTAGATTGTTCTATAAAAGCTTAAATATTCCATATGTATCCCTTTATTAATATTAATAAAGCATAAAATCATTCAAAACTTGAAAAAATCTAAACTTTCCTTGACCAATAACAATGAAACACTGTATAAAAAGTAGGTAATTACATGAAAAATGAAATGCAACCACAAATTGTACAAAACCATTGTTTTATTTAAGTGATGTTCACTTGTCGTGGTCTTCGCTGACGTTGTGGTCGTCTCCGGGTGCAGGTCCATCATCTGGTCTGGATACGGACCGGATCCGGCTGACTACGATAACCTTAGGACAAGAGTGACACAGAAACACTGAAATAAGCAACAAGTATCAGTGTTGACTTTTTCTCACAGCACCTGTAATCACACAAGCACATTTTCATACAAATTTCATGACATCTCATAGCAAAGATTACTGTTATATGTAGGATGTAAAAGTAGGTTTGTAGACATTTAACCTTAAATATTGATATGAATCTTTTGACATTGCACATTTATTACATGGTAAAACTAGTTGGCTAAATCAAGTTTAAAACTCTATTTAATCTTACTTTTAAAGATGAAGTAGAATATTGAATATTGAAGGATGAAGTAGAATCAAAAACCAGGCTGGATCACTTGAATGAGCTGTAAAGCTGCAACAGAACACACACACACACACACATGCAGGGGACTCTCCATAATCGTAATGGTTTTTATACTGTACAAACTGTATGTGCTGTTGCCCTACACCAACCCTACACCTAGGCCTGTCGCAATAATCAATATATTGACTTATCATACAATATATGTACATGACCTCAATATATTTTGATGACGCAATATATCGCCCATTATATTTACTTAAAAATTAATGTCACCATGTTTTTGCATTCCACTTGTGCCTGTGTCTTTTGCAGCTTTTCGTACATAACATGGATTGTTTTCCTGGATTTTGTCATGAGGTGCTAGTTCACATTTTAAAAAAGTTTTTACAAAAAAATGATATGGCCTTGTTTAGGGATCTGTACCTTTGTACATGCGTACATCTGACTGCTAAGTAGTGATTGTGTTTTTCAGTAATAGTGTGCACCCTTAATTTACAGAGAAAAGAAGGTCAGGGGAAAATCTGTAGATGGAAAAATCTCCATACAAGTTCTTTGTACATTTTTCTCTTTTTTCCCTACTTGTTACTTTGCACTTTTTGTCAGAAAATGTTTATTTACTATTTATTCAAGTTTTTTAAGGTATCTAATAATTTGATACTTAATTTCCATGATCTAAATATTCTTAAGAATTAAAAGTTTGTTGTCATTTGGAAGCGTGTAGGCCTTCTTGCATTATTATGCTGTTACATTATGATTATATATTCAGTGGCATAAAATGGTCTTTAAAATGACAATAATATAAACTTATCGCAATTATTTCTGGGGCAATATATCGCACAACAAAAAGTTGTTATCGTGACAGGCCTACCTACACCTAAACCTATCCCTTACAGGACACTTTCTGCATATTTAGATTTTCAAAAAACTTAATTCTGTGTGTGAACGAGCTTAAGGGATGCTCAAGGGTCGGTTGGGCACTAGTAGAAATGGTGGTAGGAGTTTCCGGTTAGAGAAACGGAAGCAAGAGAGCAGGTCCCAGTTTAAGGATTTTATTTTGTTTATCCTTGCATGTTTGAATGGTTACAGGCGCTTGCCCATAGGAGATGCATATGGGAGTGTGTGTGTGGTTTTTTAATCAATCACTCACAGAAGAAACAAACATGCAGTAGTCCATTTTCTTGCACAATGAACAAGTCAATCGCTCCACCCATACATATAGACTGTCTCCTGACACTTGTCTGGGCATGTCTCGATTTGTTAAGCTTTGTCCAAGTATTAAAGTTATGGACATAAATATACCACTGGGTGGCGTCGTTGGGCTTTCATACATAGCCGCCCCCAAATGTCACTCGGGACATTTGAACATGTGAGTAAGCCCTACTTTCGTGGCGGGATTAGAGCTGTTGTCTTCCTCAAGTTTGGGAAGTGGGATTAGCCGTGCCACCGGTTTGACATAAGTTCGGTCCTGAACCTGAACTGCAACTGTCCTTATCCGTCCATCAGGCCCAGGGAAGGTACGGGTCACCTTGCCTACTGGCCAGAGGGCTCGTGGAAGTTGAGGGTCCATGATGAGTACTACCTGGTCGACCCTGAGCTGGTCGTTGTCCTTTTGCCACTTTTGTCTTTCCTGGAGACTTGGCAGGTAGAGATGAATAAATCTGGCCCAGAACTGGTCCGCAAGTACCTGACTATGTCTCCATCTCCTGGTTCCTAGAAGATTGCTGGAGTCATACATCGCTTGTGGGAGGGAGGAGTCATGGCGTCCCATGAGCAGGATGCTAGGTGTGATTGGGTCTGGATCGGCAATATCGTATGATACAAAGCCTAAAGGCTTGGCATTCATGATGCCCTCCACTTCAATGAGAACAGTGCGGAGGACAGTTTCAGGGACTGTCTGTTCCTTTAGAATGACTTTCAAGGCTTGTTTTACTGATTTGACTTCCCTCTACCAAAATGTGGAGCGCTGGAAGGTATAAATCTGAAGGAGATTTTCTGTTCAGCTAATTGCTCTTTGAGTTGGGGTGCCATAGCTTCATATGCATCTTTGATCTCTCTGTTCCCTCCCGTAAAGTTGGTGCCATTATCCGAAAAGAGCTCCAAGGGCTTGCCTCTTCTAGCGATGAATCTCCGTAGAGACATCAAGAAGGCATCGGTGTCCAGACTCTCGAGTAGATCCAGATGAAGGCATCGGGTGGTCATACATTTGACCCCAGACTATTCCCCATCTTTTTTCAGTTCGTCGTCCCATTTTTACTGTGAATGGACCAAAACAGTCCATTCCAGTGGAATAGAAAGGGGGCTTGTAAAGCCTAAGACGAGCTAGTGGGAGATCTGCCATCATAGGGATCTTGGGTTGGGCCCGCCACTTTTGACATTCCACACATGCAAGTTGATGGGTTTTGATGGCTGCTCTACCTCTCAAAATCCAATAGCGACGTCTGAGCTCTGCAAGGACTCGTTCTGGCCCAGGGTGAAGGAGGTTGGCATCATATTCCTTAATAAGGAGTTTGGTTATTTGTTGATGAGGGTCGAGAACTATGGGATGTAGAGCATTAAGGTCTATGTGTTCAGCATGACGTAGTCTCCCTCCCTCTGCTTCAAAATAATGCTTGGCTTCATCTGCCTGGGTGGAAGGCTGAGCCGCCCCGTGTAGGCACGCTACTGTGGCTTTTACCAAGTCCTTCCAGGTGTTATACTGATTCGTGTCTGGGAGTTGAACATCAAGAATAGTACATAGGTGCAGGCAGAGTGCGGATTTCTTTACTTCAGTATCCAGTTCAGGGTCAGCAGCCGGCATGGTTGGCCAGGAGGCTTCTGATTGATGCAAGAAGTCCGGTCCATTAGTCCAGCGGCATGATTGTGTTAACTCCTTTAAAGATTTCCCACGGGTTAGGTCATCTGCTACATTCTTTCCTGAATCCACATACCTCCAGGAATTGGCGTCGGTGATGGACTGAATTTCAGCGACTCGAGTGCCTACGAAGACCTTATACCTGCAGGAGTCAGACAGCAGCCAGCGAAGGACGGTAGTAGAATCTGACCATAGAATGACTTGCCTGATGGTGACGGTGAGCTCCTTTTGGGGGACTTTGGCCATCTGCGCTCCAGTAAGTGCTGCACTCAGTTCAAGTCGTGGCATAGACATTTGTCTCCTGGGCGCTACACGTGAACGAGCCAACACAAATGAAGTGTGTATATGGCCATTCTTGTCTTCTGTGCGTAGATATGATACTGAGCCATACCCAGATAGCAAAAATCATTTGGGCCAGATCTGATCCAGACCCATCGGACGTTCTGGCCCAGATCCGCATAACGGACTTGGGCCGGTGTCTTTTGGCACAACGGGCCAATACCGGCATGCATCCGTTTTTTCCGGATCTGGGCCAGAACTGGGCCAGCTCCAGACCAGATGCGGATTCCTTTATGGTGATTTGGCCCAAATGTGGGCAGGATCTGGTCCAGTACCATGCCGGATCTGGGCCAGCTCATTTTGTGTATTATATATAGGCCTTCATACACACACACAAATAAGTTGTATACATATCTAGAATTCAAACACAATTTGTTTATTTGTACAGTGCTTTTCACAATACATATTCCAATGCAGCTTTACAGAAAATGCATTTAAAAAGAGTATTGCATTTAAAAGTTACAAATAAAAAGAGTAATGTCCATATGCCACAGTATTTGTACAGTTCCCAGATAATACAAATCATACAAGTAGATAATGACTATTTAAGTAGAAATGATAAATACCTTTAAAAGCAATGATTACAAGCATCTTACCCAGACAGCAAGGGTGTCAGCCCAGATCCGGCCCACAACTGGCCTGCATGGATTTCACACGGGCCAGATGTGGGCTGGATCTGGGCCGACACTCCTTGCTGTCTGGGTACATAATACATAATTAAATATCTTTCTTTTTCCCTTAAGGTATAATATCAAGGTCTTAGACAACAAAAAGTTTAAAGAACTGATTTAGATGTACAGACAATTACTGTCCTGAACACTATTAAAACAATATTCATATTAAAACAATTGAATTACTACACAAAACATCTTTTACTACACTACATCTTTTCTTTTGATAATTTTTGCATCAAAAGCAAAATTAAAGTTAATTTAAAACTACCCCAAGTAGTACAAGTCTCTACTTCTAGTGCTTACTGTACATAATATTCAACAAGCTTAAAACAGTGCTACACAATGAGAATGAGAAGAATCTGAATAATTACCACAGGAAATTTTATATCACAGGAAAGGTCTTACAAATGTGTGTCACCATTGTGTGCTTGAGTTGGTTCTAGTTGTTCGAGTCTTCTGCAATGCCGTTTTTGAGGTAAATGCGAGCCCTCCATCTGACTGCACAGCTTAAAGACAGTTCCCCCCTTTTCGTTGTCTCTATGAAAAAAAAAAGATTAAATATCTTTTTAATATTAAAGTATTAATATTAAATATATTATACACACACACATACATACAGTACATATATACACAAACACACACATAAGGTCAGAAGTTTACATACACCTTGCAGAATCTGCAAAATGTTAATTATTTTACCAAAATAAGAGGGATAAGATATTTACATATTGTCCACAAGAGAAAAAAAATGTTGAATTTATAAAAATGACCCCGTTGTTTACATCCACTTGATTCTTAATACTGTGTTGTTCCCTGAATGATCCACAGCTGTGTGTTTTTGTTTAGTGATAGTGGTTCATGAGTCCCCTGTTTGTTCTGAACAGTTAAACTGTCTGCTGTTCTTCAGAAAAATCCTTCAGCTCCCACAAATGCTGTGCTTTTCCAACATTTTTGTGTATTTGAACACTTTCCAGCAGTGACAGTGTGAAAAGATGGATCTCAAAATCATACAGAGGACAACTGAGGGACTCATATGCAACTATTACAGAAGGTTTAAACGCTCACTGATGCTCCAGAAGAAAAAAATAATGTATTAAGGGGGTGAAAACTTTGAAGTTCATGGTAAATTGAACCATTGTGGGAAACATGTAACCCAGACAGCAACATAGTGTTGGCCCAGTTCCGGCCCACATCTGGCCCGCGTGAAATCAATGCGGGCCAGATGCGGGCCACATGTGGGCCGGATCTGGGCCGACACTGCTTGCTGTCTGGGAAGTATCTTCTGTAGCTTCTGAAGGGCAGTACTAAATGAAAAAAATATTTAGGCAAAATAAGAAAAATGTACACCTTCATTCTGTTTAAAAGTTTTCACCCCCTTAATGTATCGTGTTTCCTTCTGGAGCATCAGTAAGTATTTTTCACTTCCAGTTCTTTTCCACATCATCAATGTTATCCATGGTTAGCATTTTTTTATTTTCCTGTAATCGAGTAATTTTGTCCTGCTTTGTGTGTAACAAAGATAATGTTCATTCTGCTTACTGCCCATAGGTGTGAAGTATAATAACTGATATAACAGAAGAAAAGCAAGGAGAACCTGTGCCACCTGTTTTATATATTAAAAAATACACAACTAATTGCATATTACACAGATATGTTATGAATGTATTTGTTTCATTTAGTATTACAAAGCAAGGAAGGCAATGTTTAAGCCTTACACATAAGAGTCACAGTTTATTAACATGCTCCACTGTGGAAATTAGTGCATGGGACATCAGTGTCATACACACTTCCTTTAATCACCGACTTGAGATGAAAAAGGGTTTGTACCCAAATGACACACAGACTATAGCATTGCTAGAGGACTATGACTGTTATAACAGGTATATTGTTCAGGATGAGTGTGAAGTTATTTGAAGGAGCATTTCTCCAGAAAGCTGCAAGCCTCAATCGGCCCTAACAAACAGTATGTTTTGAACAGCACAAGTTGTAACATTATCAGGCACTCATTATTATCAATACTCAATTATAAATTGTGGCATTCAAATAGCTTGAATAACTCAAACTCCACTGAAAACTAAAAACAAACAAACAAAAAATGGACTCACCTTACTATTCGACAGTCCGGCTCTCAGGTGGAACCTGAAATTGAAACAGATCGTTATATAGTGTTGCTGGACAATTTCTCAGTTAATTTACCCAATTAACATGGAGCATACCGTTAACAGAAATAAAAGCATATTTTGGCAAAGATTTTATAAATAAAAACCATACCAAACAATATAATGTAATACATGTATATCTCCTCAGTGCCCCTCTGTTTCTATCATTCAGTGTGCTAGAAAGCGTTCTGCCTGCTTATTCAAGGGGACTGGGCTCGTCAAAAGTTTGGACACATTACTGTTTTTAATGTTCTTGAAACAAGTCTCTTATGCTCATCAAGCCAGCATTTATTTGATCAAAAATACAGAAAAAAAAAATATTGTGAAGTATTAAAAATAATGAAATTAAATAAAATGTTTTTTTATTTTAATACACTTCAAAATATAATTTATTTCTGTGATCAAAGCTGTATTTTCAGCATCATTACTCGTCTTCAGTGTCACATGATCCTTCAGAAATCATTCTAATATTATTATTTGCTGCTCAAGAAACATTTCTGATTATTATCAGTTGAAAAACAGTTATGCTCCTTAATATATGCAGAAACCATGATATACAACCATTCACATGTTTGGTGTGTGTTATTTAATAGAAATGACTGTTTTTATTTAGCAAATAGGCATTAAATTGATAAAAGTAAAAAAAATTATAATGAAGCAAAAATATATATTTCAAATAAATGATGTTCTTTTGAACTGTCTATTCATCAAAGAATCATAAAAATGTTTCCAGAAAATGTTAAGCAGCAAAACTTTTTTTTTTTTACATCTAATAATAATAATAAGAATCATTACTGATAACTGAGCACCGATATAAATCCAGCACTAAATCAGCAAGTTAGAATGATTTCTGAACGATCGTGCACTGAAGACTGCAGTAATGATGCTGAAAATTCACAGGAATGAATTACATTTTAAAATATATTCAAATGATATTTCACAATATTACTTTTTAATTTTATTTTGATCAAATAAATGCATTCAGCCTTGAGGGTTAGTACTTAAACATTAACACTGCTAGCCCACCATGACAGGCAGCAATCTTAAACATTAAATTTTAATGGAAGCAGTCAAAATTACTATAGTTTAAATTAAGTAATTAAGTTAAAATTCGTTAATTACGTATAATTACAGACCTCTGGACCGTTTTCTTCATGTTAGCAAGTCCTCTGATAATAGGCCTAAAGTGTTAGCGGTCCAACACCGATCTAAGGAGCAATAAAAACACCAAACCTTTAAGTTATCGTGTACACAACATAATAAGAAATTAATGTGTTAGTAGAACAGTGTGATAACACGGTGTGACATACCTCGGTGAAGTTTTAACAGCGTGCAGTCCGTCTGCCTCGATCTTCTTGATGTCTTCTTCTTCTATTAAGGTTTATTGGCGGTTGGCAAACAACTTTTTGGTGCATTACCGCCACCATCTGGTGTGAGTGTGGACCAGAATGTTGTGTGTAAGCATTGTTTAAAAAAAACTATATCCTTCCACTTAAATTGGTTTCTCTAAGATATTGAAACAGTATATTACAACACATTTTTTTTACTCTTTCCGCAAAATGCTAATCAAGCCAGCATTTATTTGATCAAAAATACAGAAAAAAAATGTAATATTTAGAAGTATTACAATTTAAAATAATGGTTTTCTATTTTAATTTACTTCAAAATACAATTTATTGCTTTGATCTAAGCAAATATCTTTGACGTCTTCTGTTCTGAACACGCGCTCGTTTCGGACGCGGCCCGGATCTGCTCTGCGACAGTAGTTCCGCCCACTGAAACCGGACCGGGCTGGATCCGTGTTACATCACTGAAACGGATGTGACTATGTCTGGATTTGCCGGTTTGAAAACGGATCCGGCACAGAGTCAAATGCTGTCTGGGTATGCTCTTTCAGATGCATCACAGAAGATGTGCAGGTCTCTGGTGAACGTTTCATCATGCACTTGAAATGGAGTGTAGCATCTGGGGATCTCAACCTGTTCCAAATTTGGCAGTTCCTGTACCCAAGTTTGCCATCTGTTACGTAGGCTGTCAGACTCAATGAGGTCATCCCATCCCAGGTGAATTTTCCACAGGTCCTGAACGAGTATCTTGGCCTGGGTGGTGAACGGAATTAGGTACCCGAGAGGGTCATACTGTGATGCTAATACCTTGTAGATATTTCTCAAAGTTGGATTGAGACATTCCACTTGGCGAAGTCGGTATCCTAGGGAATCACGGAGACAGTCCCATCTCAATCCAAGGATTTGGCAGTGTGGACATCAGCAGAGAAAGATGAGAGCAGAGACTGATACCTACTCAGGTCCGACGGGTTGTTTGATTTGTGCCATTTTCTCTCTGCCGCTCTGAGTTTAGTCCGATGTTCACGAAGAACATCAGATAACCAGGGGTTAGAAGGGGCAGTCCGTGCTGACCTAGAGGAGAGAGGACAAATGTCGTCTAGACAAGAAGTTAAGGTAGAGAATAAAGTTTCAGAAGCTCAAACAAATACACAGTCTACAGTGAAAAAAAGCTGTGGTCGCTTTTAATTAGCACAACCACCAGCCAATCGCAGGGCAATGGCTCAAATCGAAACTAACACTTCGCACTTAAGTGCAGGAAAGGAGTTTAAGCTAAAGGGCAGTTATTATAATGATCAATAAGTGCAATCAAAAATATAAACCACAACGAAAAAGCAGAATAGAAATAGGTAGGAAACGAACTATTCTTTCCTAGCAACAAGGAATTAATTTAAACAACAGAGCTAAGAATGAGTATTAAAACACTTACGCACTGCCGTCTGTCTCTTCTGGTGACTAATCGCCTTCTCCCGGGGTCTAACAGTGCCCGAGCAGTTTAAATAGTTTTTACAGTCGCTGTGGTCGCTTTTAATTAGCACAACCACCAGCCAATCGCAGGGCAATGGCTCAAATCGAAACTAACACTTCGCACTTAAGTGCAGGAAAGGAGTTTAAGCTAAAGGGCAGTTATTATAATGATCAATAAGTGCAATCAAAAATATAAACCACAACGAAAAAGCAGAATAGAAATAGGTAGGAAACGAACTATTCTTTCCTAGCAACAAGGAATTAATTTAAACAACAGAGCTAAGAATGAGTATTAAAACACTTACGCACTGCCGTCTGTCTCTTCTGGTGACTAATTGTCTACGTAAAATGATTGGGTGACTGATTCAGCCAGAGTGGGATCAATTTCACCGTTGTCATGGGCTATTCGTTGCAGTGCATATATAGCACAACAAGGACTGCAAGTTGTGCCAAAGGGCGGGACCTGCCACTCATAGATCTTTGGCTGCTCAGTCCTTTGCATGTTTCTCCACAGGAAGCGCAGAATCGCCTTGTCATCTGGCAGTAGGCGAACCTGGTGAAACATACCTTTCACATCACCGCTCACGGCCATGGTGTGCTGCCTGAACCGAAGCAAAACTCCAAGCAGAGATGGACCAAGTATAGGACCCGGAATGAGGTGCTCATTTAATGACTGACCCTGATACTGGAAGGAACAGTTAAACACAATTCTGTTCTTGCCATTGTGTCTCACCATATGGTGTGGAATGTACCAGGATTCAGCTGACTTCTCAGCTTCCTGATCGGAGATTTCTGCCACATAGCCAGCCTTCTCTAGTTTGTCCATCTCAGTGCAGTATGCTTCAGACAGGTTCGGGTCTTTGGCGAGTCTCCGTTCAGTGCTGCGAAGGGACGCCAGTACTGCTTCCTTTGGGGCTTTAAGGGTGATAGCATTTGGTCGTTTGAGCAAAGGAGTGGCGTATCGTAGAATGCCGTCAATCTCTACCCTGGTAGTGCGAGTTTGAAGTAGTGTGAGAGCATGTTGGTCCTGTTTAGAACGAGTGACTACTGTTTCGTTAATATAGGGTAGGGTGTCAATCTGCCAAAGACGCTCAACGTTCTTGAGTAGCTCGGCATTCTGACCATCTACAGTGATGTTCAGGCATTGTTGGTCACAAGGGATAGTTAGGCTGTACCCAGTAGGGCCTTGGAGAGTCCAACCGAGTCTGGTGTGAACAGCTATGGGTGCATTAGGAGGTCCCATTCGTATGGGCTGGACTGGCACAAGTAAATGAGGCATGTCTGACCCAATGAGTAACAAGGGTTGTGCTCGCTCGATCTGTGACAATGGCAAGGACCGGAGATGGGCATATTTGCGTTGGAGAGCAGCTATCGGATAAGAGTGTTCCGACAGTCTCAGGTTCTCTGCTTTGAAGGCATGATTAATCTCGAACTTTCTAGTTGGCCTGTTTAACGGGGACACCGAGAAAGAAACCGATGCTCCATTTAAGTGAAGTACATCCTGACGTATTGTACATAGGGTGAGCGTTTCAGGTGCTGCAGTAAGGTTTAACTGTTTCACAGCCTGTGGAAATACAATGCTACGCTCGGAGCCATCATCTAACACTGCATATGTCTCCATGGTTCTATCTCTGTGGTGGAGTAGAACCTTGACCACCTTCAGCATCACCTTTGGAGACCGGTTGGGATGATCCAAGTAAACCTGGGTAGGGGGAACATTGACTAGAAGAACACTCTGTTGTGTCTGCTGGGCTGCTTCATGGAGAATGGTGAGATGCAGTTCTTTGCAAGTTTTGCAAGCTCGCTTCAGAGTACAGTTGTCTGCAGGATGTGATCTTCCACATTTCCAACACCGTTTTCCTTCCGTTATCCACTTCAAGATTTGCTCTGTTGTCAGAAGCTTGAATTTTGAGCAAGAATTTAGAAAATGGTCCTTATTGTTGCAGTATGGACAGTATGGTTGGAACTTGGGAGTCTGAACTCTTGTTTGTCCTTGAACAGGTGAGGTACTGTTTGTTGAGTAAAGGATCGAAGTGGATCTGTCCTTGGGTCGCGAAGGTGGGTGTGAATCCTTCTTGGTTATCCTAGCTGCCTGACTTTGGTAGAGTGCTGCTGCCCTGTTTGAAATACGCTTAGCCTGAGACTTCAGCTGTAACCAAGCAGAGAAATCTGGCAGGGTGTAGGTACGGTCTGTGCCAGTCTGGAGAATGCCATGGCTAAAACAGTACTCAACAAAGTACAAAGTGCGATACGATGGTGGCATTTTGCTCAGAAGGCAATCAACATGTGATCCACACCTTAACTCGTAGCCATTTGGGCCTTCTAGAGTCCGGAGCATCCCTACCAATGAATGGATGGCTAAGGCGAAGTCGTCAAAATATTCAGCGTCTCCAAACTTTACAGCGGGAGCGTTCAATATGGTACCTAACTCACATTGGACTAGTTGGCGTGGTTGTCCATATTTATCTTGCAGCGCTTGTAATGCAGCTGTGTACGGCCGGGGATCATGCATGTATGCCTTGGCAAGCGGGATAGCACTGGGAAGCTTTAAATGCCCTAGAAGCACTTGATATTTGTACTGTTCACTTAAGTGCTGTTGATTGTTCATCAGATTGTCCAATGCCATTTTGAACAGGGCAAAGTCACTTTCACGTCCACTTTCAAAGGAGGGTATGACCGGTTTTGGGATACCATAAGCCGAAGCAGCTAGCATCTCTAGTCCGGGTGACTGGGCTTGGGGTACATAGATTGCTGCTTGAGCTGGGAGGGCATGAGCTGGAACTGAATAATGGGCCGGGAATGCCACTTGAGTGTGAGGATACAGTACTTGGCGTGGCTGAGGAAGGACAGAAACCCCTGAGGTTGCAGGGTCTGGAGGTGAAGCTACTGAAGGAGGCACACTGACAGCAGGTGTCTGTTGGTAAGTTACCGTAGTGACAGGAGGGGTTGGCTGCACTGTAACGGTAGCTGGGTAAATGGGTGATGGACCAGTGAAAACTGTTCTAAGGTCTGAGGTCAACTGAGCTGTTGCCCGTGGAGGCGATGACCATGTCACTACATTTGGATGGCGCACCTCAGGAGTATAGTCCTGGACACTGGATGTAGGCTGCATCACCTGTGGGGCTGGAGGAAGCAATACTGATGCTTCGGAGGTAAGAAACACAGGTTGTGGCGAGGAAGATCTGAGCATTTACTGGGCATACGATATTAAAATATCATTAGTAACAGCTCTCTGTGGAGGTGGGCTTACTCCATGTTCTGCTTCAGCTAAGTCACTGGCGATGCTAGACTGTGATCCAGATCTGCTGTTGTTGTCCTGTTTAAGGAATGAGGTGACTAGCTTTGCAACTTCAAGCTCATTTTGTGCTTTTTTGAGACGACGTCGTGTATCAATCTGTTTAGCCAAGGCTTCTCTGGCTTTGAGTGCCTCTCTGGCTTGGTCGTCAAGTCTCTGACATTCCTTGTCTGCTGTAGCATCCTCTTCAATTTGACGTCGTAGTTCCTCTAGTTCAAGAGCCTTTAATTTCTCCTCCAGCACTGCAGCTTGGACGTCAGACAGAGCGTGTCTTGGAGATCTACTTGAAGCACTGTGTCTTGATCTGGAGGTAGCTCTGGAGGCTGTACCAGATGAAATAGACTTAGAGGAATGTCTAGAATGTCTCTGTGAAGAGGTGTCACCTGGAGGCGGTGCTGATTGCAGGGGTGCAGGGAGCTGGACTTCATAATCCTCTAGATGGGCTGGGAGATGTCGCTCTCTTTGTGTGCGGGGTCGGACCACGGGGTCTGCTGCGCTGACAGGATCAGAATCCATCTCTACAGAAGTACCAATCCGGCTCGAAGGACCATGAACGAGCTTAAGGGATGCTCAAGGGTCGGTTGGGCACTAGTAGAAATGGTGGTAGGAGTTTCCGGTTAGAGAAACGGAAGCAAGAGAGCAGGTCCCAGTTTAAGGATTTTATGTTGTTTATCCTTGCATGTTTGAATGGTTACAGGCGCTTGCCCATAGGAGATGCATATGGGAGTGTGTGTGTGGTTTTTTAATCAATCACTCACAGAAGAAACAAACATGCAGTAGTCCATTTTCTTGCACAATGAACAAGTCAATCGCTCCACCCATACATATAGACTGTCTCCTGACACTTGTCTGGGCATGTCTCGATTTGTTAAGCTTTGTCCAAGTATTAAAGTTATGGACATAAATATACCACTGGGTGGCGTCGTTGGGCTTTCATACAGTGTGATTTATTAGCTTGTTTACCTCAATTTAGATCCCCACCGTGACACAAGTCCCCATGAGTCTATGTGTATTATTTAAGTCCCCACCTGGATAGAAAAACAGGTACACACACACACGTTGGTTTTCCATGTTTTATGGGGACATAATGGTTTTTATACTGTACAGACCGTATATTCTATCGCTTTACACCTCAACCTACCCTTTCTGTTTTTTAAGATTTTCAAAACACTTCATTCTGTTTGATTTATAGGCTTGTCTCCTCATGGAGACCAAAAATGTCCCCAAAAAGCAGGAAAAAAATCAAGGTATCACTATATGTAATGTCTAATGTTAAGGTTTGTTTTTAAGTTTGACATGAGACCGCTCCACACTACGCTCGCTGGAAGTAGGATGCTGCCATCTTGGAAACCACATCAAATAACTCGTGTCACTGAGGTCAGGGTTGATCGATCTGCACCAAGTTCACAGGTGGGATATCCAACATCAAGTGGTGATCCAGACGTTATTTCCAAGTAGGAAATGGGAAAAATCCAAATGTTAAGTATCTGAAACACAGCATAACGCCACACTTTACACATTAGGCACAGAATTCTGGGTTAACAGCATAAACGAGGTCAATCCCAGGTAAAAGGCAATTATGTGCAACGTTCCTTTACCAGGGGATAAAAGTGAGTTTTAGAAAAATATAAGACAACTTGGGGCTAAGTGCAGTGTTAAAAGCCCTTTTAAGGGGAAAATCTAGGCCATACTGGTAGCCTACTTTTAGTATTAAAAAACTGCACCTGATGTGGCTGCAAACATCTTGAGGTTAAAATGTAGTTTGTGATTTGATTCACTGAGTGTTTTAGATTCACTGAGCAGTATGTGACACATGCAAGTTGAAGGTGTTTGCAAGTTCATCTCATCAAAAATAAACAAGTAAATAAGATAAATAAAAACGCTGTATCAACTGGTGGCTTGAACAGATTTTACTGCTGTAATTGTGCCCAAGTTGTTGTTAATATGGCAAGGCAAGTTTATTTATATAGCACATTTCATACACAATGGTAATTCAAAGTGCTTTACATAAAAGGAAGTAAATAATCATAAATAAAAAAAAAAAAAAATTATCACAACAATAAAACAGGGAACTTTTAAAATGATTTAGAAATTGAATTAAAATGCATTTAAAACAATTTAAGAATAGAAAATGATTATACATAAAATACAGTGCAGTCAGTTCAGACGTAGCACAGTGTTCATCAGTAAATGCACAGCTGAACAGATGAGTTTTGAGTCTGGATGTAAATGTGGCTAATGTTTCAGCAGATCTGATCTCTTCTGGAAGCTGCTTCCAGCTGCGGGCCGCATAATAGCTAAAAGCAGACTCTCCTGGTTTTGTGTGAACCCTTGGTATTTCTAACTGCCTCCAAAATGGCGCTACGGTGAGACGGAGAGGAGACAAATTGTTGGAATTTTTATTTTTATTTTCTTTGCATACAAAAAGTATTCTAGTAGCATCATAAAATTCATATTTAACCACTGGAGTAACCCTTTAAGAAGCACCCTCCGTGATTTGATTCTGGAGCCGGGCCTGCCTTACAATACAGAACAAACAACAAAAAATGGCTACATACTGCCACAAATTCATGCCATATTTTTCACATTTAGATGTCTATTAACATACTTCTGTCAGGACGTATGCATAAAGTTTGGTTTGGCGGTATGGTGCTGTTCTGTGAAAAAACTCCCTGCCATCCGTGCAGCCTGTCCTGACTCTCCACCACATCACCTCAACAGCTGTATGTCTTTTTTGTAAATGTTGCATGTTTTTGCCATTTTGATGACATAATATTTTTACTCCACAGCACTGAATGACAAGTCAAAATAAACCCAGAAATAACATGCTTTTCAATTAATTTAATGTCTGTTGCAACAGAAAAGCACTCTATTAATGGCACCTTCACTAAAGATAAGGCTTGAGGTTTCCTGAACCGAACTGTCTTTTCTCACAGATGAAACACTGATGTGACCTAACTGTCCATGATCATTTGCTTCAAACAGTAGAATTATAATACACAATATATTTTTAATTCTAAAATCACTTTAAGCATGCATTGCATTAAACACATTTAGCTTCATATTTAATAATAATTTAAAATATTCATAAGCATTCCCTATACAGGAATAACTGCTGGATATCTCAAGTCACTCACCTTGGAGAAGAAAAACCAGGAGAACTCCTAAAATGGAGCAGCAGGACTCTTGAAAGACGTTCATGTCCAGAAGTTTAGACGACAGACTGAGGCATCCGTGACAGCAGATACAGAGAAACAGAAGAGAGAGAAACACACTTCCTCACAGCATCTCACGCAAGAGCACAAGCATTTCATCAGTGCTGGACGAAGTACACAAATCAAATACTTGAGTAAACGTACAGATACGTATTATAAAATATTACTCCAGTAAAAGTAAAAGTACTGCTTTTTCAATTTTACTCGAGTGAAAGTACAAAAGTACTCGATTTTTTATGTACTTAAGTAAAAAAGTACTGATAGATAGATTTATTTTGGAATTTTATATAGACTACTTAATTTAATTTTATATTAGCACATATTTTTATAATCATACTGCTCAAAATACCTGGGATTAGGAAAATATAATCACATTTTCATAATGATTTTTTGTCTGTGGTGTTAAAACACCTCTGGCCAAATGCCCCCAGAGGGCATCACTTCCCACTTTGATAATTACTGTAGTTACCATCTTCTGAACATCACATCCTTTCTTTTACCCTCAGATGTAATCTATCTAGGGGGTTGAATAAAAATATTTGGACTTTATATCTAAAAATGTCCTCAACTTAGCACCAGCAAGCTTGTTAGCTAGACAGTTAGCATCAGCTAACAATATTCATTTATTTTCAGTATGGTTATGAATAAACATTCATATCTGTCTACTCGGCTAGTTGATCTAAACAATATAAAAATGTATACTGTTGATAAACAATATAAAAACAGACTTCACATAGGGCTACATGCATAGCATTTGAATAAAACCGCTAAGGTTACAGCAGTGGGGAATATGAACGTGCATGAATTATTTTATTTAATCTGTGTTATTTTAATGTTTTCGTTTTTTGACCTAAAACACTGACATTGATCTGTCTGCATTCAAGCATTTCAGTGGGCTTAAATAGATCACCCTTTACAGCAGATTTAGTTCACAAACAACTGACAGTTTTGACCTAAATATGATTTTCAGTTACAATAATTAATCCTAAAATTCAACATTAGTAACTTTACTCTTCTCAGCATCAGATGCGCGCGCACTCTCAAGATGAGTTGAGTTCACTGGAGACTCGCTCTAAACGAATCATTTGAATCAGTGAGTTGCGACTCGAGAACAGCTGCAATCGGATCATTCCAATTCGTGAATGAATCGTTTGTTGCGATTTGCGAAACGATTCAACAGGTTCATTGAAAATAATCAGTTTGTTCATGAATCAGACACCGCTTCTGCATCTCGGAGCACGTGATGTATTATAAGGAGTAACAATATGTTTTATGCAGTGAAGTAAAAGTAAAAGTTACTCAAAATAAAACTACTCCAGTAAAGTACAAATACTTGAAAAATGTACTTAAGTACAGTAACGAAGTAAAGCTACTTACTGACCACCACTGCATTTCATCAACCAATATCTGCAGTTCATGAGAAGTTGAAGTGAAGCATTATTTTGTGTCGATGCAGATGAGTATGTATCACTGAACTACAGGAAAATCATGACAATTCTGTGATTATTTACTTATATTTAGAGGTTTCAGTTCCTCTTGAAGCTCACAGACTGACACAATGTTCAGGCCATTTCATGATAGTCAATGTCAGCTTTAGAGGAAAAGGCAGATGGATCTGTTGGTGGATTTTGGCTGAGTATAATGAACAAACAATTAGAAATTTACAACACTATTATAAAGACTTTCGAGAAGCTGAGAATAACATTCAGTGCTCCAGACTGTCATCAGATTTCACTCATGAACACTGTTGTTGAAGTTCAGTTGAATAAGAAATTTGTAGTAAATTTAAAAAAAGTGAGATACAGTATTGATGTGTGTAAAATGTGTGGTTTATAAAGATCCTCAGGTGTTTCCTCCGTCCTTTGTGGAGCAATTAATGGAGCCTTTTCACATTTACAGGATTGGAGTAAACTATAACAGGATAAACTTCTACATGAGAGACCACAATTATTATTATTATTTATTTTGTGTGTGTTTGTGTTCCCACAAACTATTTGGAACATCAATATTTTATTTCAGTGCTAAAATACTGTAATTGTGTAAATGTAATTAAATCAGAGATCTGCCCTCTTATAGCCCTATAGACACTGAGGACAGAGAGACCTGATACTTTGTGCTATACATCTGAATAATGTGTAGATACTCCATTACTGCTTTGTGTTTAGCCAATGAATTATGAATCTAAATTATAATGTACTTATATTATGAAACGATTTCATTAAAAAAAAAAAAAAAAAAATCATTGTTTTCATTAATGTAATAGATAGATCTAGTTTAAGTAATAAACACATGTGGCAATCTGCAGAAACCATAAAACAGTTCATGAGTGATTTTGGTCTTGGTGATAGCTGTCGATTACAACACCCAAATACTAAACAATACTCGTTTTTCTCACCAGTCCATCACTCATATTCCCGCATTGATTTCTTTCTCACCAGTAATTCTATTATGTCAAACATTTATCAAACATTTCTGAATCAAAGATTCATCCAATTGTCATTAGCGACCATGCCCCAGTAACATTAAAATGGAACAGAAGTGAACCTCATAAACCTGCTACTAGATGGCGTTTTAACACATCTCTTTTGAAAGACCCAGATTTTGACAACTATTTTAAAAGAGAGTGGGCATTCTTTTTAGAAATGAATGACACCCCTGGATTATCTCCCTCTCTTCTGTGGGAAACGGGAAAAGCAGTACTACGAGGGAAAATAATCTCATACTCCGTTTACAAAAAAAAGAAGGAAAAAGAACAAGAAATAGAACTGGAACAGAAAATTAAACAACTTCAAGACATCAGTATAAATAACCCAACAGAAGAAACCCAAAATAAATTAAGAGAATATAAACTTAAATTAAATGCAATAATCAATAAACATACTCAATTCCTGATTCATAGGCTCAGACAAGAAGAATTTCACCATAGTAATAAATCTGGTAAATACTTGGCAAATCAAATCAAACGAAACAAGGAAAAAGCAACAATCTCAGTTATTACAGACCCAGCAGGAAAACCCACCAACTCACCGGAAGAAATTAACCAAATTTTTCAAAATTTTTATAGCAAATTATACTCATCAGAAAAAGACCCAAATCAAAATGACATAAACTCATTTCTCAACAGTATCAATCTGCCACAACTAAATGAACACCAAAGAAACAGCCTAGAATCACCCATCACACAACCCGAACTTCTTACAGCACTACAACACATGCCTAATAATAAAGCACCAGGTCCTGATGGATTCCCCGCTGAGTTCTACAAACACTTTTGGTCCACTTTATCACCTCTTCATCAGAATGTTAAATGAGTCACAACAAAAATTAAAACTCCCAGCTAATATGAATACTGCCACAATTACACTTCTTCTCAAACCCAATAAAGATCCAAAATTACCATCAGGCTACCGTCCCGTTTCTCTGATCAATGCTGACATTAAAATCATTCCCAAAGTATTATCTCATAGAATAGAAAAGGTCACACCATCTATAATACACCCAGATCAAAACGGTTTCATTAAAGGTAGACTAGCATCCACCAATACACGCAGATTATTTAACTTAATGTACTATTCTTCAATTCAAAAAGCAAAAGCCATCATAGCCACTCTGGATGCGGAAAAAGCTTTTGACAGGGTCAACTGGAAATTCCTGTTTTCCACATTAGAGAGGTTTGGTTTTGGGGAGTCATTCATCAATTGGATTAAAATTCTATATACATCACCTTGAGGCACTGTCATCACTAATGGACTAACATCACGTAGCTTCACACTGCACCGCGGGACTAGACAAGGATGCTCACTCTCCCCCTCACTTTTCACCATTTTTATCGAACCGTTAGCAGCAGCCATCCGCCAAAACAGCTACATTAAAGGAGTTCAAACACTAAACATACAGCACAAAATCAGTCTTTATGCAGATGACATATTACTATATTTACAAGATCGCTCATCATCATTACAAGAAACAATTAAACTTATTGATTAATTTTCTCACATTTCTGAATATTCAGTCAACTGGAGTAAATCTTCTATTCTTTCATTAAATCACAATAGCTTGGATGTGACATCCCAGACATCACCTATCCCTCTATGCACCAATCACATCACATATTTAGGCATTAATATTTCCCCCAGGCTGTCAGAGCTGGTTAGTCTTAATTTCACCCCATTACTCAAAACAATAAATGATGATCTTCAACGCTGGATGAAATTACCATTATCCATTATGGGCAGAATATCAGTAATCAAAATGACTATACTCCCTAAACTAAATTATTTATTCTCAATGATCCCAACACAACCCACCCTCGCCTGGTTTAAATCTTTAGACTCAATTATTACCAAATTTTACTGGAAAAATAAGACCCCAAGAATTAAACTATCTACTCTACAGAAACCAAAAACACAAGGAGGATTGGAAGCACCACATTTCTACCACTACTCTCTGGCTAATCGGCTTCAACAGATATACAAATGGATTCACCCAAACTCATCAGAAAACATATGGCTAGATATTGAGCAAACAATTTGTAAGGATATTCTAATTTCAGATTTACCATTCTACAGTCAGACAATCAAAAAACACCCCTGTTTTAAAGCACCAACTATAGCAGCAGCTCTGACAGCCTGGTGGAAATTTCACCAAATCACAAACACTCCTCTTGCTCCATCTAAATACACCTCCATTTGGAATAATCCAGATTATACAGTTAATAAAAAGCCACTTAATTTACACACATGGGCAGAAAAGGGCATCACACAACTCCATCACATCTTTCATAGAAATAATCTGGCCTCATTTTCATATCTGGTCCAGGAATACGGCATCAGGAGTAATAGTTTTTTGGAATATCTACAAATCAAATCATCTATCCAATCAAAAATGAACATTCGAACCGTTAATCTAGAACTCTCACCTTTAATCTCAGAGTTAATTAATATACCGTCCTCAAAAAAACTACTCTCCAAAATATATAGAATAATATTAAAATCAGACAACACATTAAGTTTACCACATGCTAAGTGGGAATCAGACCTATCTATTGCTCCTGATGCCGATTTCTGGACACAAATCTGCAAAAATATCTATTTTATGACAAAAAATGCCAACTTGCAACTTGTACAATATAAAGTACTTCACAGATTTCACTTAACCGGACAGAAATTGTTTAAAATGGGATTCACTTCAGAAACATGTTCACATTGCACCCAAAATGAAACAGATACATATGTTCACACCCTTTGGTATTGTACCCCAATTAAAAATTTTTTTGGAAAAGGTCATTGAATCACTATCGGTCACTTTGGGATGTCACATCCCAAACTCTCCATCAGTTTGTTTACTAGGCGATATATCCATAATCAGTTTAGACAATATAAACAGTCAGTTACTCCTGGTGGCGCTAGCTATCGCCAAGAAAACTATCCTCATGAACTGGAAATCAAGAAAATCCATACATATCGCATCCTGGAAAAATCTACTAATTGAATATATCTCAATGGAAAATCTATCCAGTTCATCTCATAATACAGTAGAATTACACCCCTTCTGGTCATCTCTCATTACCCTCCAGCAGTCATAAATCTGTTGAACTTCTTTGTCTGAGACCAATCACAACAACACATCTTCACCTACAGTACTACTTGAACTTAATTTGAATATTATCCTTTGAGTTTTGGGAAGGGGTGGAGGACAACATCAATGAGGAAACACTGAGAAAGGGCTTAAGAAAAGGTTAATCTACGTGCATGTATATGTTTGGCCTCCAGTCCCCAGTAGGCTGTGACATGCAGGTCTGTATCTGGTGTGGTGTAGGTGTAATACGGGTGGGTGGATGTGGGGGTTGGGGGGGGGGCTAGTGACTCCCCGCCGTCTCAAAAAACAAAAAACATACAGGGCAAGTGGGCTGTGTGGGTGGGCCGGGTCCCTGACCTGGGCTGCACTACACATCTCACTTTTTTAATGCATCTCAAACTAGCTGAGACATATACATATCCACACATTAAAAACATAATTAATTAGAAAATAAATAAATAAATAGACGGCTGATGGCTGATGTTTGGGGAGACGGGGAGACGGGGGGATGTGCCTGTTGCTTAGCAGCGTCCTTCCCTGGCACCCCCGTTGGGGTGTGACATGGGCTGGGGAATTAAGTTCTGATATGTCGTAGCCACGGTTGGATCGGAGGCACCCCCCAATTATTCAATATTTATTAATTTATAATCCAATATTAATATTATTATTTATACCTGCCCTCTTTGTTGTACTCCACCCCTCCCCAATTTTGATGAAATCATTATTTTTATTATTGTTATTATTATCATTATGATTAACATTATTATAGTTATTATTGTTGCTAATAACATTTGTTGTCTCTATTATTATTATTATTATTATTATTATTATTAGTCTTTATTTATTTCTATTTATATATTTATTTGTTTTGTTTATTTTTGTTTTTTATTACTCTACTTATATCTGTTATCAATCTATTATGATGCTATCTCAGTTGTATGCTTCCATCCCCATACCTGTCTAAGGTTTATACAACAAGGGGGAAAAGCATATAACGATAATTTTATAGTAAAAAGATGAGCAAACATATAGACATTAATCCAATCCAATAGATCCAGATATTGACAGATGTGTAAAAAAATAAAAATAAATCAAAAATCAAATAACAGTGTTTATGAAATACACCGTTTTGTTGATGAAGTCGGATTTTTATTTGAACATTTTACCTACAAAAGTAACCTGTAACGATCACCTTCAACTTCATATTATATTAAAAGGCTGAGCAGACATTTACAGACATCAATATTAAATAAAATTTAACTAGACAACTAACTTCACTTTAAAAGATTATTTTCAAAGAAAAAGAAAAAAAAAAAAAAAAGCGCGCGAGCATAGAACGTTGGCGACGGAGGCTGTGTGACGTCACAGTAAGACTCCGTGTAGCGCTCGCGCTCAGATCAGATCACCTGCAGCTTCATCAGTCATTATTACATTATTACACCTTCATCAAAATGGTTTGGTTGGTGAAGGTAGGTCTGACGCCGAACGGGGTTTTTAAGGAGGCCGAGGCGGTTTACTCCAGTCTGAATACACAAATCTGAACAAAAAATACTTACTGAACTTTTACATCATTATTCCACCATTATAATCATTATAATCAAAAATGTTCAACCTATGTGTATTTAAAATGTCGATACTAACAGTTGTGACTGGATTACTTACAAATAAATACAAGTAAATCTGTTTATGCATTTTATGCATATCTGGATGCATGCTTTGTATAAATTTGTTTAAATGTGAACCAGCTGAGAATAATAGGCTAATTATTCCTAAAGCGGTATAAGAATTTAAAATATTGTCTAACTGAACTTTTTGGCTCAATTTATAGCAACGTGCCTCAGTCTCCACTTATGAACAGATTATCAAACATAAAGTATAATTCTGAGTTATGTTTATTCTTCTAGAATTTGGTGCGTGCCGTTCATCAGTCCGATGAAAAAATGGATAAAAATCCCAAAAAGGAGGAGAAGAAGAAGAAGAGGGTCAAGTTAGCGCTGTGTTCTTCAGTGGATGTGATGGACTCGTCCAGTGCAGCTCCTGAAGACCGTGACAAACCACCCTCATCTTCCTCATCTTCCTCTTCTTCCTCAGGCAAACGCAGATTTAAAGGTCTGCGGTGCTTCTTCTGCAGAATGCTGTCATTCTGTGGCGTGTCCTCGTCTTCTGAGCAGGATAAGACGTCTTCCATCCAGACTCAGAAGACCAGCGACGACTCGAGTGCAGTCGGCAGATCTTCTGAGGAGCTTCAAGAAGTTGATCTGCTGACTGCCGACCAGAAGAAAGAAGCAGTCGGAGGTTACAGACGCTTTCACAGACATTTCTTACATTCTTTTTGAGTTTTTCTGCCTCAATCATCAGGTTTTCTTAGCTCTATGTGTTTCTGATCGTTCAGGATCTACTTCCTAAAGCTTGCCTAGTTTCTATACCTTTATGTCCTCAATAAAAAAGTTTGTATCATTAACATTGACAAAAGCATGTCTTCACAGCAGTAGTTCCTCCTGGTTCCTCCTCATCTGCAGACGTCAGATCCTCAGAACAAACAGCGTCTGAGCTGCAGACTGAGATTCAGGAGACTGAACCCGTCACAGGTAACATATGATTCAGTTCTGCAGCTTTTCTACTCTACTTTTGCTTCATCTGAGCTGTTAAAGCTCTAAAATTCAGATTTACTCCTTTACTGTGAACATTTAAAGAAACAGGCAAATGGTTTGAACGACAGATCATTCCTTGTATTATTTGTAATATTGTAATATTTCTTCTCAGCAGTAGTTGAAGGGACTAAACCTCCTTCTCTCAGTGTTGATGGTCCTTCATCTGCAGACAGAGTCTCTGCTCAAGAGACAAAACCCTTCACAGGTGAGAATTAATTATACATCCAGAGGTTTTAGTAGTAATAAATGCAAATATAAGTGAATATTGTCTGCTTTAGAAAGTCTTTGCTGATGTCTGTAGTATGATACTATGTTTGACTAAAACTGCATAATTGATCTCTTTACAGACGCAGCTCTGACCTTCGAGACTATTGATGTTGAGCGGTGAGTATCTGTGTGTAGCAGCAGGTTACTGTAATTTGGCCTTTTTTTGTCTCATATGCCCAACCTCCCATGGACGAGCACAATATTAGGTAACATATGTGTGGTGTTTTCTTCAGTCTTGTAGAATTGCTGGCCAGTTTCGGAGTCCAGTGGCATGATCTGAGCAAGGATTCACTGAAAGAGCTGCTCAAGTCTTTGGAGGAACAGGAGGAAGCGTCTGAAGAGAAATCAGCTGAGGAGGATGATGCTGATCAAGCTGTGCTGGGGTAAAGATGCTTTTGAATGTCTGGACGCTCGTGCTTTATTATGAACTTCTCTGCAAAACTAGTCTCACATATTTAGAAACCTTTAGATCAAAAAAGCACAAATACAGTCAGCTGTAGTTTGTCTAATATGTCTGTCCACTAACAACGCTATCTGGCTACAGTCTTCCTAATTTAGGAAACACGTGCTATATGAACTCCGTCATTCAGTGCCTCCTCAGCGTTTCTCCCTTTCGGGAAGATTTGCTCTCGCAGCAGGAGAATCACACAGACAGCGCCACGCTGCTCAGGTACCAGATTTGTTGTGTGCTTCTGCTGTTTGAGTGTCAGCTTTCAGAAATTGTGTGACAAGTAAAGATTTAGTGTGTAAGCAGATGAACAAAACTGTAAGTTGCGTGTCATATTGTAGCTCTCATGACATTCTCGAGTAGAGCAGAATAACCTTTAATTGTGGCACTAAAACAGTTCTAATAATATTAATGTGTTTGTTTCCAGGCGTTAACTGACCTGCACATGAGCGGATGGACAGCAGTGACTCTGATCTGAAGGAAACACACTTGGCTAAAGTTAAAAGCTACATAGAAAGTCACTTTCCAGTTTTCAAGGGACACTGTCAGCAGGTGAGGACGCCTTAAACCAGGCTTCTTAACTAGATTAATTAGCAAAACTTCCTTGATTATGCTGTTTCACACAAACCAGCCGTGACAATTCATCCTGATCTTATCAGCTGAACAATATAAATGTGGACTGTTATGCAGTCTTGGTGACTGTAAGCTGTTTGTTTATGAGCTGGATTTACCTTCTCTATCTCCTCTCAGGATGCACACGAGTTCTTCATGGCTTGTCTGTCCCGTCTAAAAGAGGAAAGCATGAGCTTGAGATCGTCTCATCCCTCATACACTTGCCCCGTGTCCAGTATGGAGTTCAAGCTCAGAAGCGAGCGCACCTGCAACAGGTAATGCCAAGCATCATCTGACATTTAATGTCACCAAAGTTTGGCCTAAAGATGAATGCATTTGTATGAATTCATGCTCATTCAAAAGAAGCCCAACATTGAAACGTTTATGTTCACTCTGTTATTTTAGCTGTGGCCTCATGAAGAGTTTCACAGAGGAATCAAACTGCCTCTCGCTGGTCATCGGCCCTCATGCGAGTCTCACAGACAGTCTGCAGCAGTACATGAACGTGAGTATCAGCGCTGAAGTCATTATATTACATGAACAGGAGGCTCGTGTCTCTAATCAGCTGATGTCTGTGTTTGTTGTCTCAGGCGTCGTTCATTGATTGCGTGTGCAGTCTGTGTGGAGGACCACAGGCCTCTGAGACCCTGAAGTTTCTCTCTCTTCCTCGGTACGACACGCTGCTGATCAGTTACTGATCTGGAGAACAGCCAATCATGAGCTGCTCTGTAACGTCTGCTCACTCGCATGTCTCTGCAGGGTCCTGGTCCTTCTGGTGCAGCGCTTTGACTTCACGTCCTCCATGATCAAGCTGAAGAATCGACTGGAGATTCCTGAGGAGCTGACGCTGTCCTGCGTTAAAGGTACAGTTACAGAACAGCCGTCCTGTTCATCATATAACTGTGAGTGATTACAGTGTTATTCCTGGATGCACACCATTATATCTGATTGCATTTGAACAGGCTTCTGTGCATCTGATTGTGTTTTGATGTCAGTCTCTCTTCACTGATTTGCATATTATAATTGATCTATTTTTAATAGTGTTTTGTTGCATGTCAGTGTGCATTAGGTTTAGATTTGTGCAAAGTGTGGGAAATGTTTTGCTGATTATTTTCAAATGTAACTTCTGGAATTTGGAAGTTATTTTGAAGACCAACCTGAGAAGAGAGACAGATCTTTTATCAACTACTAAGTAATATTTCAGTGTTTGGGGGTTTTAGTCGTCGAAGATTATAATTAGCAATGCTGCAGTGACTGTTAATTACTCTTTAAGACAGCTTCAGGAAGAGATTAGCCATTCTTTTATTTTTAGTTTTTCATGAAGTGTTTTATTTTTTGGTCTGTGATCTTCAACAGAGAGAACAAAGCAGCCAGAGACAGATGAAAACAGCAGAGCAGGCAGCCGATCATTTCTCCAGAAAATATTCAGGAAAAAGAACAGAGTTGCTCCACAGACACCACAGGAAAGAGATAGATAGATAGATATATAGATAGATAGATAGATAGATATACAGATAGATAGATAGATAGATAGATAGATGGATGGATGGATGGATGGATGGATGGATGGATGGATGGATGGATGGATGGATGGATGGATGGATGGATGGATGGATGGATGGATGGATGGATGGATGGATGGATGGATGGATGGATGGATGGATGGATGGATAGATAGATAGATAGATAGATGGATAGATGGATAGATATATAGATAGATAGATATATGGATAGATAGTCAGATAGACAGCATTATCTTATAATCTCCGTGTGTTAAACAGGAAGAAGCTCCAGTCGTCATCAGCTCACAGTACAGACTCTCTGCTGTTGTGTCTCATGCGGGAAGCCATTTGTTTTTTGGTAAGAATTTTCATTCGTCTCATTCGTTCATTCGCTGGTCATGTGATCAGTTCCAGTCCGTCGTGAATGGACGCTGAAGTTTCTGGGTCTCGCAGGACACTACATCAGTCAGATCCGTGAGCGCAGGGAGGACGGATGGCTGCGGTGCAGCGACGCGTCTGTCAGAAGAAGCAGCTGGAGCGAGGTGTCCGAGGACGCCGGGGACAACGGATACTTGCTGTTTTATGTCAAGAGGTGTTTCATCCCATAATATTCAGTGTTCAGTCCTCACTTGTATTTGGTCAGCTGCTTTGGGATAAAAACTCTGAACTCCTCCTCACTCTTGTTTCTGCAGCTGAGCAGCGTTTGGTGAGGAACAGATGAGGAAGATCCCGTCGAGAGGGGGTCTTGAGAAACCCTCATGCTCGGGTTTGTCAGTCGGCTGTTTTTGGGGTCAAACTTGCATCTGTTGGTTTGACGTGAGCGGCACAGATTCTCGTCTCATGGCAGCTTTGGGTTTGGGATGGGATTTGTTTTTGGACAGTTGGTGGCGTTTCGCCTCTCTTGTCCTTTTGGGGGTTGTTCCAGGGCCATAATCACTGAAGACATTGAGGGGGACAATAATTCCAGTAGTTAGAATTGGCTAAATTGTTCCCCCAGTATTGTAAGTTGTTGCAGTGCTCTGCTGAACTCGATTACACAGCGCTCTGTTGCTGTCAGAATGACAAAAAGGTTTAAAAGTGATGTTTTTAGGCTGGTCTGCCCTCGCAGTCTAACAGCACTCGTCACTGTCAAAACCACTGAGACGGCCAATCAAATCAAAGCAGGCGGCGTTTACTGTTCACTGAAGCAGAGCGAGAATTCCAAGCAAAAGTGTCAGTTTTAACACATGTACAGTGAGGAAAATAAGTATTTGAACACCCTGCTATTTTGCAAGCTCTCCCACTTAGAAATCATGGAGGGGTCTGAAATTGTCATCGTAGGTGCATGTCCACTGTGAGAGACATAATCTAAAAAAAAAAATCCAGAAATCACAATGTATGATTTTTTAACTATTTATTTGTATGATACAGCTGCAAATAAGTATTTGAACACCTGTCTATCAGCTAGAATTCTGACCCTCAAAGACCTGTTAGTCTGCCTTTAAAATGTCCACCTCCACTCCATTTATTATCCTAAATTAGATGCACCTGTTTGAGGTCGTTAGCTGCATAAAGACACCTGTCCACCCCATACAATCAGTAAGAATCCAACTACTAACATGGCCAAGACCAAAGAGCTGTCCAAAGACACTAGGGACAAAATTGTACACCTCCACAAGGCTGGAAAGGGCGACGGGGAAATTGCCAAGCAGCTTGGTGAAAAAAGGTCCACTGTTGGAGCAATCATTAGAAAATGGAAGAAGCTAAACATGACTGTCAATCTCCCTCGGACTGGGGCTCCATGCGAGATCTCACCTCGTGGGGTCTCAATGATCCTAAGAAAGGTGAGAAATCAGCCCAGAACTACATGGGAGGAGCTGGTCAATGACCTGAAAAGAGCTGGGACCACCGTTTCCAAGGTTACTGTTGGTAATACACTAAGACGTCATGGTTTGAAATCATGCATGGCACGGAAGGTTCCCCTGCTTAAACCAGCACATGTCCAGGCCCGACTTAAGTTTGCCGATGATCCAGAGGAGTCATGGGAGAAAGTCATGTGGTCAGATGAGACCAAAATAGAACTTTTTGGTCATAATTCCACTAAACGTGTTTGGAGGAAGAAGAATGATGAGTACCATCCCAAGAACACCATCCCTACTGTGAAGCATGGGGGTGGTAGCATCATGCTTTGGGGGTGTTTTTCTGCACATGGGACAGGGCGACTGCACTGTATTAAGGAGAGGATGTATTGGGCCATGTATTGCGAGATTTTGGGGAACAACCTCCTTCCCTCAGTTAGAGCATTGAAGATGGGTCGATGCTGGGTCTTCTAATATGACAATGACCCGAAGCACACAGCCAGGATAACCAAGGAGTGGCTCTGTAAGAAGCATATCAAGGTTCTGGCGTGGCCTAGCCAGTCTCCAGACCTAAACCCAATAGAGAATCTTTGGAGGGAGCTCAAAGCCAGAAACCTGACTGATCTAGAGAAGATCTGTGTGGAGGAGTGGGCCAAAATCCCTCCTGCAGTGTGTGCAAACCTGGTGAAAAACTACAGGAAACGTTTGACCTCTGTAATTGCAAACAAAGGCTACTGTACCAAATATTAACATTGATTTTCTCAGGTGTTCAAATACTTATTTGCAGCTGTATCATACAAATAAATAGTTAAAAAATCATACATTGTGATTTCTGGATTTTTTTTTTTTAGATTATGTCTCTCACAGTGGACATGCACCTACGATGACAATTTTAGACCCCTCCATGATTTCTAAGTGGGAGAACTTGCAAAATAGCAGGGTGTTCAAATACTTGTTTTCCTCACTGTACAATAGAACGAACAAAACATTTAATATTTGACAACTGTTTTACTATAGAAACAATACTTTTACGATACTTGATTAATTTTTAATGGAAAATATGGTATCATTTATATGATTCTTGTAATTAGGAATTCAAATTAGGAATACAAATAAGAGTGAACGTATGCAGATTTAAAAATATTATTTGCAAATAGTTCAAAATGATTATTTCCATGCTAAATTTGGACCTAGCATATTCTTCACTGTTCTATTCCTTTATGCTTTATTAAAAAAGTAAATAATGAATAACACATTTTAAATAAAATATAAATAAGTAATATAAGTAATAAATGAAAACATAAGTATTACATTTGAAAAATAATAATAAAAATATGTAAAAAAGTAATAAAAATAAGTAATGCATAAAAATGTAAGACATAATTAATAATAAAAAAAGTAATAAATGAAAAACAGGTATTAAATTAAAAATTATTACATTAAAAATAATAATAAGGTATAAATAAAAAGTAGTAAAATAAATAATAATAAAAGTAATACATACAAATGTAATAAAGTAATAAACAATAATAATAAAAAACAGAAGTATTAAATTAAATATAATAATAATGAGGTATAAATAAAAAGCAGTAAAACTAATGCATACAAATGTAATAAAATAATAAACAATAATAATAAAAAAAAGTAATAAATGAACAACAGAAATATTAAATATAGTATTTCATTAAAAAAAAAATAATAATATGGTACAAATAAAATAGTAAAAGTAATAAAATAATTAGTACATGATGTAATAAAAAGTAATAAATAAACAAGAATAAATAATAAACAGAAATATTAAAGTAATACACAAAAGTAAATAAAATAATAAAAGTAATACAAATAAAATAATAAAAACAAGTAATAAAGTAATAAATAACCATTAATACATTCATTACTTTTAATAAATTATATTTACATTTTAATAATACTTTTATTTATTAATAAAACACATTAATACTTTTACCACAATCTAAGCAGGAAAACATGCACACAAAAAGTATATATTTTTAACAATATCTTTTTAATTTAACCTTCTAAAGTGACTTACACTGTATTTAAGGAACACTTTTATAAATAAATCATTATAATAAACCATTATTTGCGTCTGTGGCTCCATGATGAACCTTTAACCTCCACTGAACCGTTCCTTTGCACAAAAGGTTCTTTAGGTTATTAAATGTTCTTCAGGCTTGAAAAGACAGTTCTTTTAGGAGCTGTTCATTGAAAGCTGCTTTGGGGAACCAAGAATGGTTCTTCTGTGGCATCGCTAGGAATTCTGGGCCCTGTGTAAAACAGACCTCTGGGCCCTGTGCGCTCTGTCACTGTTTCCCCTCACTTCTGCTGCTGCTGTGAGTGCATGCGCTTCACTGGTTCATGTATTCCCTGGAAACTGAACTCAGGAGCTTGTCATCTCTAGTGCCATGCTGTACTGTTTGAGCTGCAGGAACACTTCAGATATTACAAAACACTAGATAGGATTCAACAATTAACTGAACACTACACATGATATATAGAAGACACTTCTTTAAAAACATTACAAATCTAAATGTTCAAAAACTTTTGACTGGTAGAGTATATTACAGTTCAGTTAGGTTTTTATCATTTTCCACATATTCAGTCCAGTCAGTTAATAAACATGTATAATATTCAGTCAGACGTGCTTTTTTAATAATAATAATAACTCAAAGTGTTCCAAATGTTTCTGAACTCATTTAGTTTACTTTTCAGTTCTAAATCATTTCTGAAGCAATTTATTTCTCTAACCACTGTTTATCATCAGGACTATATATATTTTTTCATATGTTGTTTTTTATTTTTTTAATAAATGTTTAGATCAGTGATTCTGAACCAGGGGCCACTAGGGGCCTCAGCAAACATGTAAGAGGGCCTCAAGATGACTTAACATCTTGACATATATTTGACTTTAAATGTTCACCAATGACCAAAACTATATATTTGAAATATTTAGATTTTTAGCCTAATTCAGTTCAATGCTTGTTCTGTCTTGTTTTAAATCTTTTTATTAGTTTCCCAGAAACCAAGAGCTCCAGGCTGTTCTACATACTGAGAAAACATGTACTCACACTCAAACTTCATTCAATTTAAAATCAACAAAAAAATATAAAATGGACTCAGAAGATGCATTTTATTTTGTTTCCACACACTCTACAGCTCTTTTTTCCTAAGAAAGAGACATCGCTCTAATGATGACACCCTGTTCACCATGAATTCATAATACCAAAGACAGAAAGATAAGATTGAACTGAGTTTTGATTTATATCTGTTTTAACACTCATAATGTAGTTACTGTGTTTTCTCTTTGTAGGTCAGTTACAGCATCAGAAAATAATAATAAAAAAAAACCCTCCAAAAACACCCACGACAGGCAGTGAACTTTCCAAAATATGGTGGTTCATTTCAACAATCTAAGACAAAAAGACAAACACACATTGGTGTTTTAGTGCTGCTAACATATAACTACATCAGCTATTTAACTTAAATGACCCTGTGTTAACAAACAATTGTGAGAAATTATTGCACAAAAGAATGCATAAATGTTTGTTTTTATGTTTATTTAATATAAATGTCACACTTAAAATATCTCAGATATATATGAAATGTCTGAAAACATACGAATGTAAAACGAAGTATATATGAAAATATATGAAAGCAGAAACACAGACACTATTTTATAATACAAAGAATACATTATATTTAAATCAAACAGTCAAACACTTTATTTTATTCTATTGGTGCTGCATAGCAATTATATAATGTAGTAATAAATTGAGCAGTTTCAGAAATGTATTAAACAAGTGCTCACAAATTTGCTTAAAGGGGTCAACGGATGCCCATTTTCTATAGATTATATATGTATATAGATAGGTTATAGAAAAAAGTCTATAACATACTTTGGTTAAAATTTCTCAATGGTAGTGTAAAAAACACCCTTTTACCCTGTCAAAAACAGCTCTGTTCACAGCAGACCGTTTTAGTGCATGTTCCTTTAAATACTAATGAGCTCCGCTGACCCCGCCCCTCTCTTCTGTGGGGTGACCAGTGGTTCTCTGAGAGACTGTTTACATTAGCTGCAGAACTTGCTATCTAGCGCATTATTAGGAAAGATTCATAAAATAACCTTATACTCACTTCTTCTGGAGGTGAAGCTTGATCACGAATGATTCGCGCGAACATAAACACATTTATGTAGATCGGAGGATGCATTTCCTTCAAAAACAAACATAATCCAGGAATCGTCTCTTTTCTCTTCTGTCCATTCATTTAAAAAGTACTTGTTTTCAATTATATTTCTATTTTGTTCTTGTGTTCAAGTTTGAAATCCTCTGAACTTTTACATGCTTGTATATACTTCAATAATATGCAAAATTTCTGTAGCTTGTGTAATTGTCCTGCGGTGAATGAGTGTATCATCACTTTACAACACATGAGAGCTGATGATATTCTTCTGCTATGCTTTGGTTTGTTTATCATGCATCTTAATTTAAGAATTTGAATTTCTGTTTAAAGTCTGAAAGTCTGCTTGAAATAATTCTATTGCTTCTAGTTGTTTTTTGTAGAAAGACGATGCTGATCATCTCTACTTGTCATGAAGATATAAGTCAGGTGCGCTTCAGGAATCAACTGCAGGATTCTCATCATAATGTGCTGGACTCTGACTGACTCCACGAGGTGATCTCATAGAAGTGTTCATTCATGTTTCCTCATCAGTGTCTGATGTTCATGACTCATATCTGGTAAAAGATGCTGAAGACACAAACATGTCCTCCAGCTCAGAAACAGACATTACTCTAATGGTCAACTGTCCAACATATGGTGCTTTATTTTGTTCATAACAATAACTGCATAATCAACCCACGCCCTCAAAAATAAAAAAAAATTATAAAAAAGTTCCACAGTCAAAGCAAAAAGGCTGACTTGTTGCTAATCTGGAATTATTTTAACCTATTTTAAAATGGCTGTAGATTAACAATTGTGAAAAACTCATGCAAAGAAAACGTTTACATTTACATTTAGTCATTTAGCAGACGATTTTATCCAAAGCGACTTACAAATGAGGACAACAGAAGCAATCAAAACCAGCAAAAGAGCAATGATACTCAAGAGCTTGAATGAATTTGACTGACACATTAAACAACTCTTTTTGGAGTAGATGATGAGTCCGGAGGTCTTTCTGTGTGGAGTTTGCTGTTCTCCGTGTGTTGGTTTGGTTTCTCTCTCAGTCTAATACAGCACAGGTGAATTAGAGACACTAAATCATCCGTATGTGTGAGAGTGTGATCGTGTGTCTGTTATCTTGTGAGTTTCCCAGCCTTCAGCCTCAGACTCCAGCATCCTGTGACTCTACGAGCGGTTTGAAGAATGGATGAAATCAGGATGAAGTTTGTTCCTCTGTTACGGCAAACTGGCTGTGGTCTTCAGTAGATGTAACTGTGAGACACACACACACACACACAAAACATTTAATTCAATTTGACATTTTCTGTTTTGCTTCCACTGCAGTTGCTGCTTATGACTGACCTCTATCTGTTGTAAATATTGATTTATAACATATAAAAAGACAGAGAGTAAAGGTCTGTCTGTCAGTGAATGTGAATGGTTTGAGAAAAGACACTCAGAGGAGAGACGGATCAGACCGAAGTTGTACCTCTCGCTCTGCAGCATTTGAACAGCAGCACGACTGTCGACAGCAGATACGGACAAGCTGCCAGAAGAAAACTGAGGATGTTGAAGACAGAAATCTGACCTGAACGTGACAGAAAAACAGAGCAACAAGCACTTATTCATATCTTTCAGTCACATGACCAGCTCGAAGACTTGGAGGGCAAAACATCCAGAACTGCAGCACAAGCCTGTCAATTTTCCATCTGTCTCCCAGCCGCAAATATTTAATCACCTCTCAAAAGAATAAAACAAAGGTATGTGAACGAAATCCAAGTTTTGACCATTTGCAATCCATATTAAGCACCTGCGGCAATATTTTAATCATTAAACAGTGAGACAAAACATTGTAAAACACTTAAAGTGCCTTAATATATTTAAAACTGCAATATTAAAATATCAAATTCAGTAATCACCATATTAATGATGCACAGTTTACGGGCAAGCAGATGAGGACAGAATATGAACGCAGTCCTCTTAAAGGTTCAGTGTTTTCCTTATAATCGTTTTCTATGGGAAACCATTTAATGTGAAATTTTGCACATTGTGTTTATATTCTGGCTTCATCTGCTTGCCTGTACAAAATATACATCATCATCATCAATAAGGTGTTTACTGAACTTCACCTTTAATATCTGCGTTTTACTACATTACTACCTAATGAAATCTGCGTAAAAATAAGTTGGAGTCAGTGGAGCGAAGCTTCGTTTTGCCTCCAGGTGGGCGTTCCTATCAGGGTGTGACGTCACGTGAAAACTCTATTGAGCAGCGTTACAGATGTTTATTTTAAACAACAGGCAAGTATTTATCACAGTATTTACTCACCATACAGATTTATTTGGTTACTGTCCTGTGATGATTTTGGTCTTTCATCTCTCTGTCCTCTACACCAGTACTGACCCTGATCAGACTCAGTAGCTCCTCTGATAGTGAGAGTGTCTCTGTTTACAGTGTAACCATCAGACGTCTGTAACATTACACTGTCTTTATTCCACACATATCTCCAGTCACTGTGATTAGACTCTATAACACAGGTCAGATTGACTGTCTCTCCAGTGAATACAGGACTGTCTGGTGTAACAGTCAGTGTAGATCTGGGTAAAGCTGTGAAGAAAGAAGACGGAGGTGTTTCAGTGAATTAGTCAGAAACATGATCTGATCCGAGCTCCTGTATTTGTGTAACACTGATGTTAAAGAGGAGAGTGATGGTCTCTTTTTTTTTCGCTCCTGTCAAATAAATGGTTTCATGCCAATTCCTCTGAGAACTTTACGTAGTAAAGTTAATAACTTGTTAAGCTGTTTCTCAGCTTTTTTGTTGTTGTTGTTGATTATGTGAATATTTTTTTTTAATAATATTTGGTTAGGAAATTAAATAAAAAATAAATGAAAACTTTCAGTGTAACTGCCATAATGATAAATGCACATTGAGAAACATTGCACTTTCTTCCAGCTGTATTTTTCTCTGTATTATTCAGTATAAATGTGACCTGTGCTGGAAAAATGAGTTCAAACGTGCCCGGACTAATTATGAGCTGCAGGCAAAACAAGTGAAACGTCAGTTTTGGTTGAATTTGAGGTTTTCACAAAAATGAGTTCATTAAGCTGATCCCAGCGCTCCACATACACTCTTAAAAATAAAGGTGCTTAAAAGGTTCTTCATAGAGATGCCAAAGAAAAACCATTTTAAACCATTGGTTTTAGTTCCACAAAGGACCATTCAGTCAAAGGTTATTTAAAGAACCATCTCTTTCTTACCTTTTTATAATCTGAAGAACCTTCTTTCACCACAAAGAACCATTTGTGAAACAGAAAACTTCTTCAGATGTTAAAGGTTCTTTATAGAACCATTTAGACAAAACGGTTCTTCTGTGGCATCGTGAAGCACCTTTATTTTTAAGAGTGTAGCACTTAAACATCTAAAATGCCTTTATTTGTGTGCTTTCTAAAGCTTTCAGTTTTTCTGCTCAATACTCGACAGCTGCTTCCCCTCAGAACAAGTTTGGTATTGTTGTAAAGCGCACCGATCCAGCTTTGTGAATATTCATAGCGAATACTTGATGTCATGAGTCTGAACCAATGAAACATCATTTTCAAACCCATGCTGATGTAAACAAACCAGCTTGTTGCTAAGCAGCAAATAACACGCTTGGCGATTGTTCAAAACACCTTTACATGCTTTGTGTCTTAATTATCACGGAAACATCCTTCCTCTGAAAACATGAAAAGAAAATGGCAATTCACTTTAATTCACTAATGACCAATACATGCTGGTTAATATTGTCTGACTGCTCTGATGGCAGAGTGATGTGGACTAAAATACTTCAGACACTTTGGGTTGTTTCTCACAAAACTATTGTATAAAGGTAGAAGAGCTTGAATATAGCACACGAGTCATTGGTTTATTAAAACAATCATGGTGTTTTAGGTCCTTTTTGAACTTTGAAAGCTCCTGTCATCATTAATAAGTGACTTAAGTTGTCATAGTGATGCAATAAAAGAGCTGTATTGGTGCCAGAACCATTCAGTGAACAGTTCTTAAAAGAACCATTTTGCAAAGTTTGAAGAACATTTTAATAATCTAAAGACCCTTTTGTTAAATGGAAAGATATTATTATGTATGTTAAAGGTTCTTCATTTAACATCAAAGCTAATAAGAAGCTTTATTTTTAAGAGTGTATTATAGGGGAAGTTCACACAGAAATATTATGATGTTCAGGTCTGTGCTCAGATCAGACTGAAACCTTTATCTGTTGTGTCATGTCTCTAGCTTTTATCAGCATTATTAAAGCTATAATACAGATATATATATAGTGCCATGAGTGTTGTGTTTATAAGATGACACTTCATAGTTCATTTTGAGATACCTGTAAGCACACACAGTGTTTAATTTTTTAATTCTCCTTTAACTTGTTAAGGAGCTGTTCACACAGGACCTGTTCTTGTGTTCACAACAGATGCAACAACGAAACCCTCAAATTAAGTGTAAATTGTGATATTTATGAGTAGAGTGAATGTAACATTTGAGAAGGAGAACGTGTTTTGATTGGATGTGTGATCATACATGTAGTGCAGAAGGACAATGATATTCAACTCACCTTTCACAGAGATATAAACAGTAGAGCTTAAATGTGAGGATGATGGTCTTTTATCTCTCTGTCCTCTACACCAGTACTGACCCTGATCAGACTCAGTAGCTCCTCTGATAGTGAGAGTGTAGCGAAGGCTACCTTATACTGTTAGGGCTAGCTCGAATCGCAGTGAACCAGGTGTGTCGGTCAGAACACCACAGAGGGAAGTAGCAGTTTGAACTGGTTTATTTTCACAGATGAGCTATAATCAAATCAGAGAGGGAGTTAGTTTTACATGCACATCAGTCAGTTTCTACTAACAGGATGTGGACAGATAGACTTGAAGACTGCAGTGGGTGGTGTATGTGATAGAGACAAGGAGGCCTCCTTGGAAACATCCAGAGGAATGAATACTCGTTTCAGTATGGGCTCTGGGACCGCTGCTAATAAGCATACACGGGTCGCTGAGAATGATAGGAGGTGTGAGCCAGTTAGAGGAGAACTTAAGTACTGTCTTTCACAGATCTTGTCTTCTTGAGAGGGCTGGGTACATATCAGTAGAAGCACGAGATGTATGATTGTGGTGGAAGGTGTGGTTTCTCCTGCCAGAAACAAAGAGCAATATTCTAATAAAACCACCATTACAAGTATTATTATGCATACACAACTATAGGCTGCTCCCTTCTTACAGTAACATAATAATGTATAAACACTTAGTATACCAGTGCTTCCGCTATTATTAACTATCCAAATGACTTATAGCGTTATAAACATTATAACTCCGAACAGTGTAAATCAACAGATGTGTTACAGGAATAGCATGTAGATAATAGAATTATCACACAGCATTGAACTGCTAATAACTGCGTCATCACTAATAAAGCCAAGCATCAATCAGTTAACGTTGCAGGTTTATATGTACTCACTCTTATAGAACGCACACAACACAAAATACATTCAACTGTGGCTGATATTAATGACGCACGTCTCAAACACTAGTTTAGGCAGAAAACCCGATCGCATGCAGTGGTGGAGGCAGTCTGCCAAACTCCAAGTAATGAACAGCGTCTCTTCCGGCTATCCGTGATAAGCGCGTTTCATAATAAAAGTCCCCATGCTGGCTAGCACGACAGCGCTCTGACACTCTCTCTATCGCCTTTTGCACAGCCGCCCCAAATTGTGTGCAATTTGCTCATGTAAAGGCGTATTCTTAATCTGGAGTCGTTGACAGGCATTCCTTTTCCTCCTCAGCATCCGGTATGACTGGAAGAGCAATAAGCCGAGCAACGGGCCGGGTGTAGACTTTGTCTTTAACTTGTACATCTACAGATCGTACATGCCCATCCACACTGGGATGTACTTTAACCACTCTGCCAACTGGCCAGAGTGCCCGGGGAAATTGGGGGTCCATCAACAAGACTACTGAACCTACTGTCAGATCGGCTGGGGTACCATGCCACTTCTGTCTGCATTGAAGGGTTGGCAGGTAGCACCTGATGAATCTCGCCCAGAAGTGATCTGCTATGACTTGGCAGTGTCGCCATCTTCGCCGGCTCAGTCCCTCACTTTTAGGGTACACCACTGGAGGTAGCGCTCCATCCAGCCGCCCCATCAAGAGGACATTTGGAGTCACGGCATCCAAGTCGGCAACACTGGAGGAGGTGTAACCCAGCGGTTTCGAGTTCAGTATAGCCTCGACCTCTAGTAGCACTGTAAGCAATACTTCTTCTGAGACAGGTTGAACTCCGATGACAGTATACAGCGCAGTCTTAACAGACTTGATCTCCCTCTCCCACGTACCCCCGAAGTGGGGAGCTGCAGGTGGATTGAAGCGAAATCAATCTTCTGCCTGGCTAGGAGTCGTTTGAGGTCAGAGGACATGCTATCAAACCATTCACTGAGCTCTTTCTCATCTCCTTTAAAGTTCGTGCCCTGGTCCGAATAGAGCTCCATTGGACTCCCTCGGCGGGCGATGAACCGCCTAAGGCTCATCAAGAAGGAGTCAGAATCCATAGCGTGCAGGAGGTCCAGGTGCACTGCCCGAGTGGTAAGACATTTATAGATAATGCCCCATCTTTTCTCCGAGCGTTGTCCTAGCTTCACTTGGAAGGGTCGAAGCAATCGACACCAGTCGAGTAGAACGCCGGCTTGTATAGGCGCAGACGGGCCACAGGTAGGTCAACCATCTTTGGGACCGATGGCTTCGATTTCCATCGCCGGCACTCCTGACATTGGTGTTGCCCCCTCCGTATCGCCTCTCTTCCACGGAGTATCCAAAAGTTCCGACGCATCTCAGCGAATACTCGCTCTGGGCCCGGATGACCGAGCCGAACATCATAGTCCTGGATAAGGAGTTTTGTTGCGGGATGGGAGGGGTCCAGGACAATGGGATTTTTAAAGGCAGGGTCTAACCATTCGGCCCGTCGGAGTCTCCTCCCACGCGTATAATTCCCTCATCAGGGTCCAGCTCTGGTGATAGGGTAAGGAGACGACTACTTCGAAGTACAGCCTTTCCTGCTTTAAGATGACGCAACTCCACTGGAAAGCATTCAGATTGGATTCTCTGGAAGATTGTCATCTCTGCCTGGCGATAGTCCTCTGCGGTCAAGGGCTCGTCTTGGTCCGGCACTCCATGCTTCTCTTGCGCCACCGCCTCGACCATACTCTTCCAGGACAGGTATGGCTGCCCTCCATGAGCCTCCTGCCTGTCAGCTCTTGATATCACTCCACATGAAGCCATCTTCTTATACTCCATGATATCCTGCTCAGGGATCTCTCAGGTGAGGATGGCCATTCGGCAGGTCCCTTGCTGAGGAAAGATGGCCCTTGGCTCCAGCGATTAGGTACAGCTAATTCTGCCAAGGTCTTCCCACGAGTAACATCATCGGCCGGGTTCTGTGCAGAGTCAACGTAGCGCCAGGTACTTTCTGCCGTAAGCTCCTGGATCTCCGCCACACGAGTGCCCACAAAGACCTTGAAGCAGCATGACTCTGACTGCAACCAGGTTAACACGGTCGTTGAGTCACTCCAAAGAATTGTCTTATCCGTCTTCACCGTCAGATCTCTCTCGATCGTCTTGGCCAATTGAGCAGCAGTCAGCGCACCGCATAGCTCGAGGCGGGGAATGGAATGTTGCCGCCTGGGTGCTACCCTGGACCTTGCTGCAAGGAATGCTAGATGGACTCGTCCCTGGACATCTTCTGTCCTGAGGTAGGAGACTGAGCCATAAACCCTTTCGGAGGCGTCACTGAACACATGGATCTGCCTGGAAACAACCATCTGTTCAGTAAGGGCTGGAGCATAGGGTCGGGGTACAGAGATGCGTGGCAGTAGGTGTAACTCAGATTCCCATTCCTTCCATGCCTTCTGCAGGTCTTGCGGGATACATGGGTCATCCCAGTCACGAGGCTTGTCCCACATGCTCTGGACGATGAGCTTGGCACGAGTCGTGTAAGGTGCAATAAATCCCAGGGGATCATATTGTCGGGCCAGTACCTTGTAGATATTTCGCATCGTCAGTGCTCCATACTCCAGAGGTCGACTCTTCTAGCCTAAGGTGTCTGATCCCCAGTGCCAGCTGAGGCCGAGGGCCGGTTCCAACAGGCCAGGTTCGTCGTGGGAAAGCTATCGCTCCATGCTATCGGATCTCGCCTCTGCTGGTAGATGTCTGAGTACATCTGGTATATTGCAAGCCCACTGTCTGAGCTCAAACCCTCCGGAAGCTAGTACCTCCATGAGCCGGTCTACCAGTTCTTTGGCCTCATTCGCGGTGTGCACACTCTGGAGGCAGTTATCCACATAAAAACAGCGCTCCACCGAATGCTGGATTCCTTCTCCTGGCCCGCCATGATCTCTTGCATGCCTCTGCAGGGCAAAGGTGGCACAGCACGGTGAGCACGCAGTACCAAATGGTAGAACCTGCCACTGGAAGACTTCAGGGGGGTTATCACGCTTCATGTCCCTCCATATGAACCTGAGGAGTGGCTGGTCTTCTGGTAAGAGCTGAACCTGGTGGAACATGCCTCTGATATCTCCGCTAACTACCACCGCATGTTCCCTGAAGCGTAATAAAACTCCCAGCAGAGAGGCGCCCAGTGTTGGTCCAGGAAGGAGGGTGTCATTGAGGCTTCGGCCTTGGAATTGAAAAGAGCAGTTGAAGACTAAACGACTCTTCCCGTTATGACTCACCAAGTGGTGCGGTATGTACCACGACTCATTGGTGGCTGAGGCTTCGCTTGAGTCGATCCTCCTGACCGCTCCTGCTTCCACCAACTTCCGAATCGCTGCGCAATACTCTTCAGCTCGTAGAGGGTCCCGTGCTGCCGCGTCTCTAGACTCCTGAGGCTGGGTAGGACGGCTTCCTTGGGAGCTCTGAGTGGGGGATGCCTTACTTCCTTAGCAGGGCGTGGCATATCTAAGGATGCCTGCAACCTGTACTCGCCTGCCTTGGCCTCCAGGAGCTCTAGCGCTTCCTTATCCTGTTTTGACCTCACTGCCAGTTTGCCACTCTCATATGGCAGGATGTCCACCTTCCAGAGCTTCTCCACGTTCTGCATCAGCTCTGTCGTCTGGGATGAGACACTAGTGAGGAGACACTGCTGGATATTCGGGGCCCACTGGGTAAGGTGAGCAGGTCCTTGGAGCGTCCATCCCAGCCTCGTGCGAATGGCCGCCGGACCTCCAGGAGGACCCAGTCTCACCGGCTCGACAGGGGTAAGTAGATGGGGGTAGTCTGCACCAATCAGCACGAGTGGCTTGACGCGCTCAAATTGCTCAAGGGGAAGGTCTCCCAGGTGCTTGTATCTCCTCTTCAGGCTGACAATGGGGTATGAGTGGTTTGCTAAACCCAAGCGTTGTGAAGTGAAGGCCTCCACTATCCGAAACGTTCTCTTTGGATTAGTGGGGGATGAGATTTTGAATGAGACGGCGGCGCCCTTCAGGGTTTGAACTTCCTGTCGAATTGTGCGGAGAGCGAGATCTTCAGGCTTCTTATGCAGGCCCAGTTTGTCAACTGCCTCAGGAAGGAGCATTGTCCGCTCTGATCCATCGTCCAGAATCGCATAAGTATCTAGTGTCCTGTCTCTGTTGCGTAGAAGAACTCTGACGACTTTCAACAGAACACGAGAATGGGACGATGGTCTGTCTAGGTAAAGAACTTCCGTACTGGTACTTACAAGACAACTTTCAGCTTTCGGTTGCTCAACCTTGGGGCGTGCGTTAGCATCATGCAGTACCCTTAGATGCTTTCCTTGGCACACATCACAGAGCTTTCTGAGGTCACATTGCGCCGCTTGATGTCCTCTCCCGCATCTCCAGCATCTCTTGTTGACTTTAATCCACTCTACGACCTCCTCTCGAGTGAGTTTTTGAATAGCCGGACACCTATTGAGGAAGTGTTCTGTACCGCACACGGACTGTAGGGTTTCACTTTGCCTTCCGTCTCAGCGGATGAACTCTGGACTTCTGGTCTAGTTGCTTGATTCGACGCATAGCTCTCAGCCCCATGTAGAACCGTAGCTATGGGCTTGCTGCGACGCTTCTCGGCTCGGTAGGCAGACAGCCCTGGGGCACAGATTTCAGAAGGGTTGTCGTATCCTTGGCACCACGATTCATATCGAAGTCATTCTGCCAGGTCAAGCAGCGTAGGAGTGTGTCCAGGACAGTGGAACATCAGACGCCTGAAGTTCGCTCTCATCTCAATTGGAAGCTTGCTAAGGAGACGGGCCACATGTGAGCCGCATTTCAGCTCAACTTCTCCATCTGGGCCTAATGTCTGCAGCATACCTACAAGTGACTGTATGTGCAGAGAGAATCTCTCAAAGGCTGATATATCTCCTCTCTTAATCTCCGGCGACTCCATCACTGCAGCAATCCGCTTCAAGGCTACATGGTGCGGCTGGCCAAACTTCTCCATCAAGGCTGCCATGGTGTCCGTGTATGGCCTAGGTGAGTTGATGAAAGAGTCGGCAATGAGACAGGCCTCTTCAAGCTTCACATGATCCACAAGTATCTGATACTTGAAAAGCTCTGAAGCATCCGCGGGTAACAGGTTTAGCAGAGCTAATTTTAACCGAGAGAACTCCATTGGGTCGTTATGAATAAACAGAGGAATCTTTGGCGCCGGCCCCCTATACTCTCCTCCTCCCTGACTCGCGGATACTGATGATAACTATCTACTCCTGGTGGGGTGTGGTTGGCTCAGATCAGGCCTAGTTGGGTGCTGAGTTGATGATCCCGCCTTGGTGTGATACATACTGGGCTGCGGACGTGAGATGGGCAAGTGGCATCCTGGTCTCAGGGTTGGGGACCAGTCGTCGTACTGTTCCGCGGGTAACAGGTTTAGCAGAGCTAATTTTAACCGAGAGAACTCCATTGGGTCGTTATGAATAAACAGAGGAATCTTTGGCGCCGGCCCCCTATACTCTCCTCCTCCCTGACTCGCGGATACTGATGAGAACTGTCTACTCCTGGTGGGGTGTGGTTGGCTCAGATCAGGCCTAGTTGGGTGCTGAGTTGATGATCCCGCCTTGGTGTGATACATACTGGGCTGCGGACGTGAGATGGGCAAGTGGCATCCTGGTCTCAGGGTTGGGGACCAGTTGTCGTACTGTTCAGGACCTCGTCTAGGCTGAGGGGCGTTCAGGCTTCGAGGTGTCGAATGTGGATGAGTGTGGGCTGTGATGCTGGGTGTCATACTGTCCCTCATGAGCTGTAACTCACTCATCATTCGGTCTATGACAATGACCACTCGCTGCTCCTCGACAGCTGACGACTCTGGAGGGTAGTCGGAGGGAGGCCATGGCGGAGGGGGCAGCTCCCCGTCACCCTCCTCTTCCTCTGGCACTAACGAGTCCTCTGGGAATGGAAGGGGAGGCATTGGCCAATGCTCGAATGCCTGATCACGCTGCGCTGCTCCTTGCACTCTGGCAGAGGCCGACAGTTCAGGCGATTCCCTTCTAGTGTCATAAGGTGTGGCGGAACCGTACTGCATGGTCTCTCTGTATAGCCAGCTTGGCTCGGCTCCCTCCTCAGTGTAGGGCATAGGGGTATGTCGCCAGCTCAGGCTTGTGTCATCATAGCTCTCCTCAAAACTTGGTAAATAATCGTCATGTGCTTCGGGGGGTCTACTCCACTTCACATGAGGCTGTGAGCCCCGAACCTCCTCTCTAGGCGGTTGTGGTGCCGGGCTGGCACGTGATGAGCCATGGCTCTTCGGTCGCACTGCACTGACCTCATAATCCTTCAGATAGGATGGCTGTCTTAACTGACGTTTGGGCCGAGTGGAGGGGGCACACGATGCTTCATCTCTCCGTTGCATACTCCCAGCACGACTACGATCCGGCTCGAAGGACCACAAATGTAGCGAAGGCTACCTTATACTGTTAGGGCTAGCTCGAATCGCAGTGAACCAGGTGTGTCGGTCAGAACACCACAGAGGGAAGTAGCAGTTTGAACTGGTTTATTTTCACAGATGAGCTATAATCAAATCAGAGAGGGAGTTAGCCTTTACATGCACATCAGTCAGTTTCTACTAACAGGATGTGGACAGATAGACTTGAAGACTGCAGTGGTGGTGTATGTGATAGAGACAAGGAGGCCTCCTTGGAAACATCCAGAGGAATGAATACTCTCGTTTCAGTATGGGCTCTGGGACCGCTGCTAATAAGCATACACGGGTCGCTGAGAATGATAGGAGGTGTGAGCCAGTTAGAGGAGAACTTAAGTACTGTCTTTCACAGATCTTGTCTTCTTGAGAGGGCTGGGTACATATCAGTAGAAGCACGAGATGTATGATTGTGGTGGAAGGTGTGGTTTCTCCTGCCAGAAACAAAGAGCAATATTCTAATAAAACCACCATTACAAGTATTATTATGCATACACAACTATAGGCTGCTCCTCTTACAGTAACATAATAATGTATAAACACTTAGTATACCAGTGCTTCCGCTATTATTAACTATCCAAATGACTTATAGCATTATAAACATTATAACTCCGAACAGTGTAAATCAACAGATGTGTTACAGGAATAGCATGTAGATAATAGAATTATCACACAGCATTGAACTGCTAATAACTGCGTCATCACTAATAAAGCCAAGCATCAATCAGTTAACGTTGCAGGTTTATATGTACTCACTCTTATAGGACGCACACAACACAAAATACATTCAACTGTGGCTGATATTAATGACGCACGTCTCCAACACTAGTTTAGGCAGAAAACCCGATCGCATGCAGTGGTGGAGGCAGTCTGCCAAACTCAAGTAATGAACAGCGTCTCTTCCGCTATCCGCGATAAGCGCGTTTCATAATAAAAGTCCCCATGCTGGCTAGCACGACAGCGCTCTGACACTCTCTCTATCGCCTTTTGCACAGAGAGTGTCTCTGTTTACAGTGTAACGATCAGACGTCTGTAACATTACACTGTCTTTACGCCACTCATATCTCCTGTCATATGTCTGGTAATATGTCCAGTCAAATCTCCTGTCATATGTCAGTCCATTTCTCCGTCTCCAGTCACTGTGAGACTCTATAACACAGGTCAGAGTGACTGTCTCTCCAGTGAATACAGGTCTGTCTGGTGTCACAGTCAGTGTAGATCTGGGTAAATCTGTAAAGAAAGACAAAAACATAAAGTGACTTAAGGTCTGCATGAAATCAAAACTTTATTTACTTTATTAGAATGGCATTTCTTCTCTGATGACGTCAGTTTGATGGCTTGAGCAGAATATCTTTAAACACACCCCTCCGACCGTTTTCTGCTATGAAAAAATAAACCCCTGCCCTCTACTCAATATTCAGTTTCAGCTGGAAATATATCACAACACTGAAATAAAGTTGGCAGCAACTTCAGGTTCATGCGGACTTTAAACAACTCTTTTGTTGAAATTGTGTAAATGTTTCACAGAACTGAACAATTGATCCACACATACATCCAGTGAAACGACAGACTTCTCTTTGGTGACGTATGCTGGATTTCTTCAGTTTATTTCATTTAGTTCACTTTAACCAGGAGCTGCAGCTCTGCAGAGTTTAGCTTCATCCTTAATTAAACACAACTGATTCTGCTAATCGTAACGAATCACTGCTCTAGACCTTGAGTCGAAGATCCAAACACAGATTTATTAAGGGGTAATCCATCGTAATAGACAAAGGGTCAACCACAGGACAAACAATAGAAACAACAGGTAAAACGCAGGCAAACAGAGAAATTCAGGAAACCAGGCAGAAGATTAAAACCATGACATGAAAACCAGAGCGAGCGATCAGAAATACAGTGTAAACACAAACAAGACTTCACAATGAGAGTCAGAATCCATCACGGACCGTATTCACAAAACATCTTTAGGCCAAATGTAGTAGGGATGGCTGACTCTAATTTAAATTGACATTTTAGAGCCATTTAACAAATATACATAATCTTTCCATTCAAATGGGTCTCCAAAATGGGAGGAGTTTCTTATAGGGACGGCTGACACGAAGCTGATGTTTCGACATGGTGTCGAGATCCCGAGGCGTGATTCGAAACACCCATGTCACGTGACTAAGGCGATTCGAAGCATCGGGGCGTGGCATACCTGCCGAATCTGCGTTTGATTGACAGGGTCAGGAACAAATCACACAATCGCACATCTGTCTGAACTCCCACAAACTATAAAAGTGGAGATAACACATCTTCACTTCGTGGGTTTTTGTGAGAGGAGAAAGATTTTGAGATATAGTGATATTTATAGTGTAATTTGGTTATATTTAGGCTAGATTAAAAGTTATTAAGATATTGATAGATAGGCTATAGACATTGACAGATAATTCGGATAAATATACTGATACATTCATATAGGCATACATATACATTAATATAAGTTAGATAGTGACAAGCACAGCAAGTTAGAGATATATTGATTCATATTGATGGATTACATAATAATGGAAGCTCCACACAAGAGATGCCGTGCATCTGTGGTGTGGGAGCATTTCCATTTGGAAACACAAAATAAAGTGAGATGTATGTATGTGTGATAGGCAGCTATAGCCTACTGTAGGGCTGCAACTAACGATTATTTTAATAATCGATTAATCTGTCGATTATTTTTTCGATTAATCGATGAATCGGATTAAAAAAATAAAAAAAAGAAAAGCATTCATTTCCAACCCTTTATTCAAAAACAGAACTAAAATCTTTAGAAAGTGCACAAACATGTTGCTCCTTGAACATCCCTGAGCTGTTATAATAATAATAAAATAAAATAAAAATGGACTAACACAAAAAACATGTATGCTTTACATCTGCCAAATATATAGACTTTTTTGGGGGGGGGGGAGTGCAAAAAATTAAATAATTTAACAACACTGCGTCGTTAGCGTTGGTATTGTATCAGACACCTGCACTTAACATTATATGAAAATCAAGCTCAAATGGAGTTAATAATGTTTTTGACCAGAGAATGACGGAGATGGAGTGTTTTGTTTGTCATTAGAACGGCTGTAACTGTTATCTGAAGCAGCAAGTGCATTATGCTTTCATCAACTTTTACAGGTTATATAACTTTGATTGTAGCTATAAGGGCGCTTAGTTTTTTCTTGTCGTTTAATACACTTGGCCAAAATCTCAAATTAAGCGCTTATGCACATAATGCACAGGATATTTAAAACGTATATAGACAGCAAATAACTAATTCTTCTCCACTCTTCAAACACACAAAAACATTATCCTTTACTGACATAGTGTTTGAGTAAAGAAAACGCTGTACTATTCAAACACCAATTATTTATTCACCCTTGCATTGCGAAAAAGCAGAGATCTCATCTTCTCCAGGCTGTGCGCGGCGCGTCAATCTGAACGGAGGCGGGGTGAAGTTACGAGGTCTCGCTGAGAGCTCGATGATCCGATGGCGTTACGAAGTTTTACTGACAAGTTATTTTAATGCTTATCATTGGTTTACTATTTTAAAACTCTCTGATTTAAAATAATAAAACGAATTATAAGCGACTCAAGTTGGATAATTTTTCACAGCACCTGACTGGGCTAGAGTATGGCAACTGCATACTCTGCCACACAAACGCCGCCCCTGCTCCCACACCTTGGATGACTTGGGTCGCACGGATTTCTCTGCCTCCGCCATGCATCTTTCCTCTACCTCCGCTCGTTTTTTTTTTTTTTTTTACGTTTTTTTATTTATGAGGCGCCAAACTCTGCTACCATCCGTGAGAGAGTGTGTTCACTCCGCTCCGCGCTCAACTAAAGTTTTTTTTTTTTTTTTAATAATCAAACGTCTCCGCGTCGCGCGACACAACGAATCGATTATGAAATTCGCTGCCAACGCTTTTAGTAATCGATTTTTATCGATTTAATCGATTCCTTGTTGCAGCCCTAGCCTACTGTAATAATACATCATCCATGATGCGCCGTTTGAGGAGCGCTCATCCTGCCCTTTTGGTGCAGAGGATGGTAACATTGTCCCTGTACCTAGGCCTGCTATTGACACTGCTGGGCCGTCTAAGCAAGGCATGCATTGTATGAAATCTAATACAGATCACAAAGTGTTGAGACGCTGTTTAGAAAATGCATATTTTTAAATAAAAATCTTTATATGTTAAAAAAAAAAAATGAATATTTGAATTAAAAATGTGTCTCCACATACTATTCAATAAAAGTTTAGTGCATTTAATCTTTTAAATAACAGCAGAGTGAGCGAGTTTTTGTATATGGTAAGATTAAACTTATTTTAGTGAACAACGTACCACATTTCAGCTCTCGTTTTGTTAGGAATGGCACACAAAATGTTATTTTATCCTTGCTGAAAAGCTTCTTGTGGCCGTAAACATTTAATTTTAACGTGGCTTTAAGCACTATGCATCATTAAAGTTTCACTTTCACCACGTAAAGCCGGTAAATGTGGTGTTTACATGGATTAATCGTATGAGTTTACCTTTTGGTAAGAACCCAGATTCTCATGATCAGTGAGCGATAAACTCGAGCATCTTCGCTCCGAAGACTTGTGTCGCATACAAAGCAAAAAAACATTGGTGAACAACAATATAAAATGCGAAACTATTCATTGGTTATTCTACAATGAATTGAATTACAAATTATACTACAACTACAAAATACTATAAATTGATAAACTGTTCAGCGTGATGGCGTTGAATGTCTCCGACAGGCCTGTAGTTCTGTTTAGCAGCTTGTTAGCAACCGTCTTTAAGAAACATAACAGTTTTTAAAAAAATCAGGAGGGGTGTAACTGCTGTGTTTTATGTCGTAGAATAAAAGGTGAAAGTATCTTGAGCTTGTGCGTGTGACCATGCTTTCTGTGTTGTGGCTTCAAGGCTTGGGACTCTTGTCATTGAGAAATATGTGTTTTGTTGAATCTTTTAAAAGACACCTAAAGACATATCTTTGTGGACAAGCCTTTAATTAGCAATATGGTCTGGAAGCAAATTTTTATTATAAGTAAACCTAAGTACTATAAGTAACTTTGCAAGAACATGTCAACTTAATCTAACCCTAACCCTACCAGTCAACTAATACACTACTAACATTCTAATGAGAGTCAGTAGAAATGTAGGTGCAACATTACTTATAGTCAATAGAATGTGTTAAAGGGACCATCAAAATAAAGTGAAACCGATATTTTGTACATTTCCTACTGTAAATATATAAAAACTTCATTTTGATACACATGTATAAATCTCAATTTCGAAACATTTACCCTTATGACTGGTTTTGTGGTCCAGGGTCACATATACTTTAACATGTCATCATATTACATTTTAACAATAAAGAATATAATTTGCAGTCGGCGCTGATAGCCTTGTGGACAGTGTGCCAACATACAGCTGTTATTGTGCTAATCTTGATGCGAGGACCTTTCCTGTTCCACCCCACACTTCACTTCCTGTCAATTCTGATCTGTCCTGTCACAATAAAACCAAAACATGCCAGAAAAAGAGAATAGAATCAGCAGTAAGACTAAAGTCACAAACCCTCCTACACACAGCACAACCTGTTGAGATTGATCTTCAACTGAATACAACATATTAGAAACAGAAAACTGTTCCTGGAGGTCTGCAGCTCTGCTGATTTGAGAACTGAGTTTTGCACCCCAGATATAGAATATAATAAAATACTTACGGAGAATGAGAGGCAGTGCACCGGACCCCATACTGACACATTAATAAAAACCCTGTTGTCTGGTGTCACCTAAAACAGACACTTCCTGATTAAACAGTCATTTCACACTTCAAGAA